>NC_043966.1:41707578-41905078 GCF_902148855.1 Sphaeramia orbicularis
TCCTAAGTGTGTATACATTATTTTGGCTGACTCTGTATTAAGATTTTGTTACTGAGTTTTGCTTTGTTGCTTGCTTATGTGATTTAGTTGGACTGGAATTTTGTAGATGGAACAACCTGCTTGAAAAGGATCCCTCAGTCCTTGTCTCATCAGCCTGTGGTCCTGTTTGTTGGGGTTATAGACTTGGACAGAGTTATCAGATCTAATCATTACAAAACACTGTCATGCCACATAATACAGAGACGAGTTTCATTGATTTGGCTTCAGTGCGTCCTGACAGCAGTTGTACTGTCAGCGCTGTGCACTGGGGCACTCTCCAAGGTGCTGGATATCACTGTCCCAGCAGCAGGATCAGCACCTTGGACAGCGCCATGGCACACAGGCCTGATGAATACAGGCCCAGAGCCAGGATGAATATGTAACAGAAACAAAGGGCCTCAGTAAAAAAAAAAAAAAAAAAAAAAAGAAAACAAGAAGATATGTTGAACCTTTTAGCATCCACTGTTTGCATAGAACCTGAACCCTGATCTTATCTAAACTCACTGTGACTCACCGCCAAATGACAACATGAGTGACACCAATAATGTTATGATCACTTTTACCACCCAGTGAAAAGCATCACTGTGTACTGTGGACTAATGAATACAACTGAATTAAATTAAGTTACCTACCACCATCCAAAGACATGCACTGATAGGGTCATTGGTTAATCTAAAATTGCCCATAGGTGTGAATGTGAGAGTGATCGTTTGTCTCTATGTCAGCCCTGCGATGAACTAGTGACGTGTCCAGGGTGTGCCCCGCCTTCACCCATAAATAGCTAGGATAGGCTCCAGTGACCCCTGCAACCTTAGTGAGGATAAAGCCAGTCCAGATAATGAATGAATAAATTAAGTTGAATTAAAATGGCTTCCTTTCGCAAATCCTGTAAAACCTGATCGTCAGCCCTTTGTCGTAGAAGTGTTGTTTAACTGTAACTATGAATAAGTTCAGTTTATATTTGGTTAAAGCATGACAGTTAAATATTTATTTATATAATATGACATGAAATATTGCTTCTGAACATTATGTTGTTTTTTCATTTATTATTTTTATTTCATGTTGTTTATTTCTTATATTTATTTATTTATTTATTGTTATGGTTCACAGACATTGTACTTCCACAGCAATTCTATCAGCTTGTTTTGATGGCATATATCAAGCTTTTTTTGTTTGGTTTACACAATCAAAACATAGTTTTAGGGGAAGATACCTGGAAAGAAGAAGTTAACTAAGAAGTATTAATAATGACTGGCAATGGCTTCAACCAAATCCAAACCAAAATATTTTCCTAACAGAAAATAAATGCTTTTATTTATTTACAGGGTGGGGAAGCAAAATTTACAATGAACATTTAGTTGTTTTTTCTCAGCAGGCACTACGTCAATTGTTTTGAAACCAAACATATTTGATGTCATAATCATACCTAACACTATTATCCATACCTTTTCAGAAACTTTTGCCCATATCAGTAATCAGGAACGCAAACGTCAAAGAGTGTGTGATTTGCTGAATGCACTCGTCACCAAAGGAGATTTCAAAAATAGTTGGAGTGTCCATAAAGACTGTTTATAATGGAAGAAGAGAATGACTATGAGCAAAACTATTACGAGAAAGTCTGGAAGATACTGTTAAAGAAGAATGGGAGAAGTTGTCACCCAAATATTTGAGGAACACTTGTGCAAGTTTCAGGAAGCGTGTGAAGGCAGTTATTGAGAAAGAAGGAGGACACATAGAATAAAAACATTTTCTATTATGCAAATTTTCTTGTGGCAAATAAATTCTCATGACTTTCAATAAACTAATTGGTCATACACTGTCTTTCAATCCCTGCCTCAAAATATTGTAAATTTTGCTTCCCCACCCTGTATTTTTGACCTAAACACTTCACGCCTGCCTCACCTTCACACTCACCTCACCGCAGAACCATCAGCCCCACTAGTGACACCTCCCGTCCTGCCTACTCCCTTTTCATTGTCCTGCCTTCAAGAAAAAGGCACTGGGGTCCAGGCCTGATCCACAAGACAATTGAACAACTTTGTCCATTAGGCTGTCAGGATGCTGAACTCTGTCCAAAAGACTAGGTGTTTTTTATTTGTTTTTACCCATACATAATAATAATTTGCCTCTGATATTTCCCATTTGGATTTTCTTCTCATAAAATCACAACTTTTATTTTTTATTTCCCATGAAGTTGGAATAACACATATTTATATCTTCTCAGCCCTGCAATGAACTGGTGAAATGTCCAGGGTGTACTGTGCCTTCGCCCGTAAGTAGCTGGGATAGGCTCCAAGCGACCCCAGTGACCCTAGTGAGGATAAAGCGGGTTCAGATCATGAATGAATGAATGAATGAATACATCTTCTCAAAAATGATTATATCAATGTGAATTACTGTTGATAGATAAAGTGTAACTGGGACTCAGTATGTATTCACTGAACATAGTCGAAGGTGATTACTGACATGTAGGAATAGGAATAAAGAGAGGAACGTGTCTGAAAACAAATTATTCCAGCAGTGTAGATCCTCCTGAGACCCAGCAATGCATTTATATCTTTATATTTAGGGGACAAGAGTTTCACAGCTTTACTTAAAGAAAAATCATGCTACTCCACTCCACTTCAAAGGACACTTCATATAGATAGATAGACAGACAGACAGACAGACAGACAGACAGACAGACAGACAGCAAAAATTGGAGAGTTGACTCAACTCCCACAGTTCATTTTAACTCTTTTTCACAGTTTATATAGGTCCACACTTTACAGAGTTAAATTAACATTTTCATTGGAGTTAATTATTTAACACTATGCCAGAGCTGCCTTTTAAACTCAGAAACCTGAGTTAACTTAACACTGACTGATTTAACTACCAACACTCACAAGAGTTCATAAATGGTAAATGGACTGAACTTATATAATACAGTTTCTACACCTTCATGATGCCCAAAGCACTTTACAATTCCTCACATTCACCCACACACATTTGACATGTGGACAGTTGAAGCCAGGATTGACCCGCTGACCCTTGGTCACTGGACGACCCGCTCTACCAACTGAGCCACAGCCGCCCTTCATAATCTCACCGACCTGGGTTAAATGAACTCATATGGATTTATTATTTACACTGTCAGAGTTCGTCCTTTAACTCAAACAGAGTTAAATTAACACCATGAAAGTACCAAAAATAAACTCATTTACTTAATTTTCACTCTGAAAGTAGTGTTAATTTTAATCATAAAAAAGTGAATCCATTAAAATGACTTAAAATTCAATGTGAACAGGATGATTCAAAGAAAGCTGATGCATTTTTTTTTAGAAAATTTATTTTTCCTCTTTTTTCTCTCTGACAGTGCCAGTCTGATAGAAATTGCACAGGTTCACCTGGTTTGAAATGCAGGGGCCAGGGAAATTAACACTGGAGAGATGCAAAACAACACTTCTCCTGAGTTAATTTCCACAGGCTTGACTAACTCTTTTCATTAACCCCAACTCTGAGTGACATTTAACTCACAGTGAGTTAAAACTACACTTTGAGAGTGAAAATTGACTCTCAAATGTTTAACCCTGAAATTTCAACTCTCCAATTTTTTCTGTATAGATAGATAGATAGATAGATAGATAGATAGATAGATAGATAGACAGATAGACAGATAGATAGACAGATAGACAGATAGATAGATAGATAGACAGATAGACAGATAGATAGATAGATAGATAGATAGATAGATAGATAGATAGATAGATAGATAGATAGATAGATAGATAGATAGATAGATAGATATGAAAAAACAGTTTGGTTATGCTGTTTTCAATCAAGGCAATGGTTAAATGTTGTAAAACAAGCTCAAACTTTTCCTTCCCTGGGTGTCAGGTGGATATTCAACATACATAAAAATCACAAAACATGTCAGAAGGAGTTTGTAAAGTTAAATGACCTTCAAATTCCACAAAGGCAGTGTTTCTCTGGAGATTTCCTGGACTGTGCCTCTACTCCTCTCCGATGTGCACACCTGACAGTAACAGTTCCCTTCTTCCAATTAAAGTCATATTAGCCTAATCACCCAGTGAAACCACTCATCCATTCCTGCTCAGAGCGTTTGATCAGCACAGGGACGTCCTGGCACGGCTCAGTGGATTAAAGTTCAGTCCACATCACATCCAGAGTAGATGAGTCATGAATCCAGAAACTAATTCTTTAACAAAGACAATAATGTTTCTGTTGGGAGTTTCTGAATGTAGGAGTGTAATGTTTCCAGGAGGATTATTTCACTTGATGTCAGCTTCGGTTGAATGGATTCTCACAGTCACGTCTGTCATTTTAATCAGTAGTGATTATGAAGTCACATGGGCCGAGGTAATTTCTTATATCATAGAACCTTGTGTGATTGTTGGAGACATTTCAGATGAAGCAAAAAGAGAAGGAAAAAAGACTGTGTTAAATTACAGATATTATTGTTAAAAAGCTTATTCAACGTAAAGTAAACAAAGCTTTGTGGAGTAGTGACAGATTAATGATAACAGTACCGATGCCATTGACTTTATTAAAAAATGTTAATTAAGTGAATGTATCATCTACCACAAACACATTTAAAAATGGATTAATCAAGATTATAGTGATAGTACTACATTTTGTCATATAAAACTGGAATAAACTCCAAGTTGTTTTTCTAATAACAGCCGGTGTTGAGCTGACAGTTAAACACAATGTTCATTTCAACAAGCTTGCCTCACACATTCAACAATATAATCCAGCTGCTAAAACACCTTATTGTCATTCATCTGTGAAAATATCGTCCAATTGTCTGGTTTCAGTCATTGCAGTGCCACAGAAAGGCAACCTTTACACAGTAAAACAATGCTAAAGAATGAATTCAATTCAAATAAACATACATACAAACATACATACTTATTTTACTTTCTTCATACATGACAAGAAAATCCAGGGAACATGTGCACAGCCTTAAAAGACACACAAAGGTTAAAGTCATTATTTACTGTGACCCCTGACCCCACGACAAGAAACAGCCCAAACAATTCTAAACATCTGACATGGGCTGAATTAAACCTGGTATAAAACATCAGAAAATGCAATGCAATACATCTCATATTGTCTGAAAAAACGAAAAGGTTAACCCTATAACACCAAACGTATCATATTTGATACATGGTGAAATGGTAAATGGACTGAACTGATATAGCACATTTTCTACCCAAAGTGCTTTACATTCACCCATTCACACACACACACACACTCATACACCAGTGGGTGGCTGCTGCCATTTAAGGTGCTGCCTGACCCTAATGGGAGCAATTTAGGGTTTAGTGTCTTGCCCAAGGACACGTTGACATGTGGACAGTCAGAGCCAGGATTCGAAGGGCCGACCCTTTGGTCACTGGATGACCCGCTCTATACGGGTCATCCAGTCTGTTTGATTTGAATTAGGGTTTGCATGTTTGTATTCACACCTAAAAAAAAAGTCCAGACCCCATCATAAATGACTGGATTGGTGTAGTGTACAATATATATGTAAAGGAGAGAAGAACATTTAAACTGAGATGTAAAACTGATATTTTTACTGAAAATTGGTCAAAGTGGCTCGTTTGTTTTTTTTTATTTTATTTTTTCCATTTTGCAGTTTTCAGTTATGTAAAACATATACACAAAAAAACAAAACAAAACAAAATACAAAGGCTCAGATGTGTATAACAACTAATCAATTAATTAACTAGCCAGTCCTTGTTCAAAGAAAGAAAGAGGCCAGCCAAACAGGTCCTCAAAGACCTGAGCTTTTCCATCTGTATTAATGACAACATATCAATGACCCACTTGAAAATAAGGAGGATTTGGGGACTTCCATTCTTTAATATCAGCCTCTTAGCGATTATTCCAAGTTCCAGTGGACGCTCTAGTGTTGCCGGTATATTCCCAACAGTCTGAGAACAGCCAAAAATAGCAAGTCCTGGTTCAGGCTGAAGAGGCCTTTTATAGGCCCTGGAGAACCATTCAGATATTTTAGACCTGCTCGCTTATGTTTTAACTGTGAGGCCAGACTTTGTAGAATTTCAATGGACCCTGAAACTTGACTGTAAAGGAAAACATTAATATGTGTATGTGAGTATATTAACCCTCCGGTATCCGGGTGTGCCTTTTAGGCACACTTTGCATATCGTGTTAAAAACTTCATATTTTTCACAATTTAAATAAGGTTAGAATTCAAAAGTTGTTCATTTTTGCATGATCTTTAAAATTCTGGCCACCAACTAAAATTTGCACATTGTAAACAAAAGAAAATTACAAGACTAGCATCTGTCTCCCAAGTGTGCCTAAAACACACTATTTCTTCCATTTGATATGTATGATTAGGGCTAAACTGGATTTATAAAAATAAAATCAAATTAGAGCAGAAAAATAAATCAATATGTAATTTTTAATAGTTTGATTTATAGGTGTGCATTTTATGCACACTTGGGGACAGATGCTAGTATTTTTGAACATTTGACCTAGCGCCAAAAATAATAATGTAAATTAACCAGTGTTGGAGTTAATCATTGAAATATGCCAGGATGAAAAAATCAAATAATATGTGATCCACTTTTTATGTAGTACATTGAAAAAAATAATTTTTTTGTGTTTTTGCATCCAAAAAATGGTTTGTTTACAATACAAACATGGCATTTAAGGGGTTAAAAAAAAAAGGTGACAATTATTGAGTATTTGGTATTTTTTATTCATGGCTCAAGTTGATGAAATAGGAAAAAGTGTAAAAGAATTAAAACAAACTGTATGAAAATTTTTTGACATTATTCCACAAGTGTGCCAAAAAGGCAGACTTGGTGCTTAGTAAGGGCCTTACTGGACGGGATACCAGAGGGTTAATGTATGTGTGGACTCGAATGTTAGACTCTCCCCTTGCTGTCTGTTCGATCTGTTATTGTAAGCATTTGTGTTATGTTTTTTCTCAAAAACAAAAATAAAAAGTAAAAAAAATAAAAAATAAAAATAAAAAAGTCTGGACTTTCCAGGGAAACGAACTTTGGTCCATTTTAAACAGACCAAATGAAGTAGGTGCGAATACACTGAGAAACAGAATCTTCCACAAAAATACTTGTCAAAAATGACGTCTTTCCAGTCTCTAACTGAAGTGGTGTTTGTACCTGCATGTATCTGCTCATTATTTCTTTGAAAGGCTCCGTGCTCTACACCTCCGGTCTACTAATTCTGCATACCTTAACAAAAGCAGCTCCCTCCTGCCAATTAAAAGCACATTAGCCTAATCACCTAGTAAAACGACTCATCCATTATTGCTCACTTTGTAAGTTTTATCAGTGCATTTCACCAGAGAAGCATCTCCGCTGTAAGTCATTAGTGTGTCTGCGTGAGCATTAAAGGAAACGGCTGAAAATCTGTTGACAAATCAAATCACCCGAACTGATAATCGTGCGTTACAAGCAAACCAGATCTGTGTTTCTTGTTAAATTGGGGGTATTTTTTTTTTTTTTGGAAGGGGGGGGGACTGTCAGACGTGATCAGATAAGCAAAAGTCTATAAATTATCTGCATGTGTGAGACTCAGATACTGTATGTGTAACAGTGTTGTATTTGTGCTCATTTCCTTTCTCGCTTTATCATGATGATGGTGATGTTGTGATACACTCGATCTTGTTTTACCCACATTTTGGAGGCACATTTAATGACTTTCAATAAAAAACAGACTGTCAAGGTACCTTTTGGCTGAAAGTGATGTGTAATTTCATCTTTTTTTTTAATGGTTTGTATCGAGTTTAGCTGCTTTTACATTACATTTCTTATCCACTAATTAAATAGTATCTGATTTAGAGTCTACAGGAGCAGAACTTTAAGCTGCTCGGGGGATTTTAAGATTAGTTGCTGCAGGTTTGGGTGTCAAAATAGTTTTTGTGGGTGTACCAATGTGTTTCCTTCCAAAGAATAAATAAAACTAAATGTCTTTTAAAATAATAATTTGATTTACATGATGTGTAATGCAATAAAGCCTATGTGGAACAGAGGGAGTATTTTTGCTGTCATAAATCAGCAGATAATAACAAAAATCCACAAAATTAGCAGTGATTTTGAAGGATCTGGGATGATTTACAGTCTTAATATTATGCTGAAGGATCCTCAGTAAATGTTTTGGCATGACGGAAAAATAAACAGACAGAACTAGTCTAAAAAAAAAAAAAAAAATCAGTACAGTATACAATGTTATGAATTAATTAGTTTAATTATTGGATGAAACTACAGAGACCTTTTAGACGCCCACAGATCATTGGCAATAATGATGATAATTATACAAAGCCTCCAGCCTCAGAGATCATGAGATGCCATTTGTGTGGATTATTGTCTGTATAAAACATAGACTGTGTATATGAGTGGACGGAGCAACTGTGATTCAACCACTTGTGTAAAGATATGACATTTTGAAGGCAGGGAGTTTGCAATTTGGTCATCACATTGTCTGTTTAGGGGGGAAAAAAAGTGCTTTAACCCTTTATAGGTCACTCATAGAAATACTCTGGAATTCAAATTTCAACCTTAGTGTGTTACACTGCTCTACAATCTCTGGTTCAGACATGAAATGTGCTAAATCTTACATATTTTAATAAGATGATCAGAAAACAATGACAAAAATGCTGGTTAACTCATGTTTTCAATACATATGATGGTGTGTTATTACATAAATATTCTTGGTTTATATACATTTATACAATGATTTATAAATGTTCCACCACAAAGAACCGTAAAGTGAAGGTATTGTAATGTGTAGACCCTGTTTTGAGGTGGATCTGGTAGCTCTGAGACAGTCCCTTTTGAATAAAACCCATTCTCTCATTAATTCTCAGAAATTTCACATTTTGGGCCAAAGACTGTATCTTAGAAACTACAACCAACCAGCACTTTGGACTTAATATTTCTTTATTAGTGACTCAAATTTGGTAAAGTTTAACTACTTTTCTTCTGGAAGCATTTACTTCTCAACACATGAGTCTAAATATGATTGTGTTTGTAAATTTGTTGTACAAAAGCTAGAAAAGTGACTAAAAGCAGATGTGTTAGCTGTTGTTGAGTTAAACTATGGAATGAGGCCAGCATTGATTTAAGAATGTGTAGCTCATTTGTGATATTTAAAAAAAATGGTACGTAGGCAATTTTTGAAGGATACAATTGGTAAGATTTAATAAGTAAATAGTAAATATTATTTTCGACTCTACATTAAATTATCATTAATGTGGCTGGTTATGTTTTCTATTTTTCTGGTTAGTTTCACATTTAATATTTTTGCTTGTTTGTTTGGTTGTATGCATTGTGTTTTTTTCTGTTTCTTCTAGTGAATGCTGGGTAGCTGAATTTGTTCTGTAGGACAGGCATTAATATAGCATTCTGCCTGGGCCTTTTCAGTCACTAACCTGTTGGTAAATGTTTTGTAGTGTTGACACTGGTTGTATGTGGATGACTGAATAAAGAATTCATCATCATCATCATCATCATCACTTGTAGACCAGTGTTATTGGAGGACATAAGCCTTTATTACAGAAGTGCACATAAGTAGTACTGGGTCTTTATGGGTTAAAGATGCCCCACTCGTCCCATCATCCCTTTCCTCATGTATTTCTTATCTGTATAAGATTGTGTGCCTTGACCGTACTCTAAAATTCGACTATGAGAGAGAACTTTTTTCCACCCTTTATTAAGACTTTCACACAGAATTCAACAGACTTTTCAAGGTCTGGAAAACAGCCTTTCATAATGTCCATACTTTTTAAACGGTAAATGGACTGCAATTTATATACCACTTTTCCACACCTTCATGGTACCCAAAGCACTTACAAAGCCTCACATTCACCCATTCACACACACACACTCATACACCAAAGGGTTGTTGCCACCATGCATGGTGCTGCAGGCCCTACTGGGAACAATTTATTGTTCAGTGTCTTGCCCAAGGACACTTTGACATGTGGACAGTCTGAGCCAGGATTCGAACCACCGACATTGGACGACCAACAGAGCAACAGCTGCCCTGTTAAGATCTGCACAGCACCCTGGCTACTGTTGCCTTATGAGGACAACGGAATGTTTAGTTTTAATCCTATAAATCCAAAAAACGAAATGACTAGAAGCACTCAGAGCACGCAGACCTCTGCCAAGGCAGATTAGTGTAAGGAACAAATGATTAAATTTTGGTGGTGATCGGGGAGGGGGGGGCATGGGGGCCCACTGATTGACCTCGGCGGAGGTCTGTGCTCTACGAGTGCTTTTCTAGAAAAGACAGCGCAGACCTCTGCCAAGGCCGATCAGTGGGCCCCTGTGCCCACCCACCCCTGATCACCACAAAATTTAATCATTTGCTCCTTGTGCCATATCAACATTTCCTGAAATTTTCATTCAAATCTGTCCATAACTTTTTGAGTTATCCTGCACGCAAACAGACAGACAGACAAACAAACCAATGCCGACAAAAACATAACCTCCTTAGCGGAGGTAAAAATGCATATCAAAATCAATGCTCAGGTCTATAAAGAAGAATAGAATAGAATAGAATAGAATGAACTTTATCGTCATTACAGAGGTTGTGTGATGAATTGCAGGTGATCTCTGCCGGCAACAGTGCATTATACGTATAAAAAGTCTGTCTGGTGTCTGGAGCTTTGACGGGTGCCATTCACTCCAAAATATCAGCCTCCACACCTGCAAAACGTACTATGACCAGCTGAGTCATTCCAGCGTCACCTCTAAAATCTAACAGCCTCTCCTTTGTGGTCATCTTTATTATGTAGCCGTGGCCTCCGGTGCTTTTATTCCACTACATTTACGCTGATGCCGTAAATAAAACCACAGAACATTTTATTGACTCAACATTAACTTGACTTTTCTGTTTCCCTGTGTTTTATTGGCTCTGGTTTACTTCATTCAAAACTCTGTAACTTCAACTTCTGGAAAGTGCTGTATATGTTTTCTTCTACTTCTTCTTCTTCTTTTTTTTTTTTTTTTTTATAAAACTATTAATAGTGTTCTCTTTCCTAATCTCCTACTGACTATCTACCATGACTCTGGCCGAACTTAAATCAGCAACTCTGCATTCAGCACACCACCAAGTCTCTGGCACGGCGAGAACTACACAGGATACTGATGCCCTATTAGATAAATGTATAAAACACCCATAAAAGAAGCTACACATCACCCGCATGGCCAAGTGGTTATTAGCCTTTGGAAAATAGAGGGCTTACATCTAGGGTAGTAATAAAATGTATCTCAACAAAGAACAAAACGGCTGTTGTCCACGGAGCCAAACAGCAGCTCATACACTACAAGTGAGCAGTTTATTAATGTGTAAAAGACGGTGATTTGAATGTTGATGGTGTTGACAGTATATGATTATTATTCACTCAATATCTCAGGACAAAAACTGGCTGAAATAACGGTCATGTTTCAATAATAAGAGAAAATAAAAGCTGCAAGCAGCATTGGGCGGGACCTCGCACTCCACCTTTCGTCCCCCGCTGAAATCACCATCACATTTTAATGAGGCTTTTATTTTGAAAAACCCTACTCTATGTGTGTGTGTGTGTGTGTGAGAGAGAGAGAGTGAGTGAGTGAGTGAGTGAGTGAGTGAGTGAGTGAGTGAGTGAGAGAGAGAGAGAGAAAATCAGTCTGAATGAATTGAAATTGTACAAATAGTTGAGCATAAAACTCATGATTTAGCAGTTTTAATAAGGCTTTTATTTTGAAAAACCCTTGCCTGTGTGTGTGTTTGTGTGTGTTTCAGAGAGAGAGAGAGAGAGACAGAGAGAGAGAGAGACAGAGAGAGAGAATCAGTCTGAATGAATTGAAATTGTATAAACAGTTGACCATAAACTCATGATTTAGCATTTTTAATAAAGCTTTTATTTTGAAAAACCCTTGCCTGTGTGTGTGTGTTTCAGAGAGAGAGAGAGAGAGAGAGAGAGAGAGAATCAATCTGAATGAATTGAAACTGTACAACAGTTGAGCATAAAACTCATGATTTAGCATTTTAATAAGGCTTTTATTCTGTGTGTGTGTGTGTGTGGTGTGTGTGTGGTGTGTGTGTGGTGTGTGTGTGCAAACTGAAAACTTGTGATCATGGGAACGCGGAGTTAGTCAAACATGTCAATGACAGACATTTAACATGGGAGTGAATGAGAAAAATTGTCACTCTGGCGCTTAGACGCCTGTTGATCTAAAAACAAAACATTTATGATTAACAGGTGAATAGTGTTTGAAACAAAAACATTATTCCCACATTTTGATGCATAAATTGTTGCTGAAACCCCAGAAATAGGAGAGTTATGAAGAGTTGTTACTAGATGTTCTAACATAAAACTGAAGCCTCTTTATTAGAGTGAGAGGGATTTCAGCCAATCAGCTGTCCAGCATTCTGTTCCCACTGCCCAGCAGAGCAATACAGAAGTCCCAATGAGAAAACCACAATTTTTAAAATAATTTGTCTAACAATCAGCAATCAATCTAACTGATCATCTTTCAGAGGGGGGAAGCTCATTGTCGGCTTACATTAAAAAAAAATTGTGAAGTTTTTTAAACATAACTTCGGCCTTCCGTTCCATTAACATTGTCTGCCATTGTGTGCACCTTCCTAGATAGCTAGTTCACTCCGACCTAGCCAACAGTATGATTGATTTAACTATCCACAAAACGATATTAAACTCGAACAAGAAATCATTAAATTATGTAACTGAAACAAGAAAATGTTGAAATTATGTTGAATTGAAGCGAGGAAGTACAATGAGTGTGTTTTATTTACAGTGCAAGAAATGAACAAGTAATTTCATAGTGATTTCTCTCTCAATTTCACAGCAGAATGTGTGACGGTATTAAACTGAACTGTGTCAGTGAAGGAGTAGATCTCAAAATAGCTGTCAATCAAACGGGATTCAGTCTTTCGACTGATCCTCCAATCAACACGTGGAAGCCCACCGTCCAGCCAAGCTCCGCCCACAGCTCTGTTCACCCCCAGAGATGCCGAGCATCTGTGGGCGGGACAACATCGTGGCATTTATCCAATTACCGTCCAGTTTTGAGACAATGAAAAAAACTGTTCCACTCAGTCCCATTGAAGTGCATGGACGCTGAGTGTCTACGGGCAAATGCACTGAGCAGAGATCGAATGAGAAAACAGCGCAACGGGAATGTATGAGAAGTGAACATCGAGTCTGTTGATTTGTGATAAAGCTGATTCTGAACGAACTCATCTGTGAGATGAACGTGTTCTAACACATTTGTAGTCAAGGAATGTCAACACAACCGAACATATTTGACCATTTAAATTTTCGTAATTTTAGGGGAAGCTGAGCTTCCCTTGCAGTCTTTGAAAAAATCACCTCTGCTAACAATAAAGTACATATTTATGATGAGAAATTTGCACACTTTCAATCTGCATGATTTTAGAAATGTGGGATAAAGCGTTTGGGCCTGTGGAGTCTCCTGTTTGGCACTGTTCCAGACTGTCCTTCTTCATTCACTGATGTTAGAAGACAAAGAAGGGGTGACATACTGCAGACTAGCAACTTCAGGGCTGATAATAAAAAACAAAAATAAACAACTAAGGTAGTTATTACAAAGTTAAATAACTTTTTCTGACAAGGGTTTACTCTTTTGGTGTTATTTAAAAAGCCAGTATGACAACTGCCCTCAGACTAGATGTTTTTTGAAGAATAGGAGTTTTTGGGCACCTGTTTGATTTTGCAAGGCAAATTGCCAGGTTCCTGGTATAGTAGCTCATGGGCAGATGGGACTTTTCTTACTGAAAGATGGTCTGAGGGCAGAAAACTGCGTTCCTTGGGCGAGGCGAAGAAGAGGGTGAGTTGGGAAGTTGTGAACATCAACCTTTATTTTTTTCATTCATTCTGTCTGGGCTGAGACTCGGGAGCAGAAACAAACCTCCACCGATGAACAACAATGGACGGATCTACGGTGCATGAGGAGCTGCCAACAGGAAGCACCAGCTGCCGCTCCATGTGGGGGGGGGCACCCGTGGGCTCTGGGGGAGAAGCAAGAGCCTTAGCCCTTACTTCTCCCACTTCTCCTCTGTTTTGATTGGTTTGCTTGATTGGACCAATCACAACAGTTTCTGTCCTCAGTACATCTTTTGGTAAGCACAGGTCCCATCTGTGCTCATGGGGGTCAGCGTATGATTTATAGGGCTCAGTGAGACAAAAAAAAACATCGGCTTTTGTTTCATGTCTCTATGACATTCCTACTGGCCTTTATCGTGTACCTGGGTGGCGCTAGAGAGCACATTTTGGCACCTATGGATTAATTTTTATATCTTTTCCAATTTTTCGCCAGACTTGACATGCATGCCAAATCTTTAGAGTTTTTGAGCATGTCTGGGGAGTCAAAGTCCAGTTTAAAGTGGTGGAAATATAATATAAAAACAAACTAAATACAATAGGCTCTCCTCAGTCTGGGAGTGAGTAAGAGCTCCCTAATAAAAGTCGTTAAAGGTGATATGCTTTTTATCAAATTACTTTTATTCAGGTAGGTGTTTATTTCATATTTCACTTTGATACAACACTGAGCTGATTTTTAAAATTTTATTCATTTATTTATTTGTTTTTAGTAAACCACCGATGCTTGTGGTTGCACAGGGGACTGTGGATTAGGCTAATTCCAGCTAATACACACTTACTTATCCACTCTGTCACTGTTTGCATTTGGCACTGAGGGTTTGCCATATGCCCATTCTGAAGCAGCTCCTATGGGAAGGGAAACAGACAACACACACATACACACACATACACCACACACACACACACACACACACACACACACACACACACACACACACACACACTCTGTGGTGTTTCCTGCTGCTGATTTAACATATTCCATCACACACATACATACACGCTGAGAAAAAAAGGAGAGGTTTCTTACCCATGTATAAAGTCTGACTTGCAGGATAACAACCAGACACTGATGTGGGTTAAACTAGTCTAATGACTGCAGTGTAAAACATAAATGTGAAGAGCTGTTTGGTGATGTATTTATTTATTTTTTCAGTTGGAAAAGGAGAAAATATAAGGATGATCTTTTTTGCTAACAGGTTGAAAACATGAATTCATTCATTCAAACCAGATGAAAAAAAGTGAAATAGCTATGATAAGGAAGAAACCTTCTGAAGCTAGGGTTAGCTTTAGCCAACACTGTGTTTATAGTGTTTTATCTCATATTAGACAGCAACCAAATGATGGATGGATGGATGGATGGATGGATGGATGGATGGATGGATGGATGGATGGATTTTTTTTGGTTTATGCTTGTGTTATGTTTGCTGCACTGCAGTTTCCATCCATCCATCTATCCATCCGTTTATCCATCCATCCATCCATCATCCGTTTATCCATCCATCTGTTTATCCATCCATCCATTTATCCATCCATCCATCAGCACAGCTATCTGTCCATCTATCTATCTATCTATCTATCTATCTATCTATCTATCTATCTATCTGTGGAAATTATGGTAAATAGTAGTTACGAACTTGAAATTGCACATGAACACATTTAGGACAGAGAAAGCAGGCTGGAGGATCTATGGCCTGCAAATATTCTTAAAGTTAAGGTTAACTCGCTTTATCGTCAGCTTTGAGTATTAGCATTAGCAATTAGCATCAGGACATAACACGTACTTTTTTCAATGACCAGACCCCATGACATATGTCTGGATTATACAACACACAGCAGGAAGATTATTTTTTCCTCAATCTGATGAATAAATTACTGAAAATGATCCAATCTGTGATCAAACTTTTGAAAAACGACATCCCCACATCACTTTCTAACACATCATTCCATGTTGTGTATTGGATTAAAAGTGAATCGTAAGTTACACACAGATGACGCAGCTTTTTAACATCATATTTAACTGACGCATATGTAAATGACAGCTCCGAGGCCACTAAAAATGTAATTCGACGAGGACCTGAGGGACTACAGCTTGAAAATTGAGAAGCAAAATGTTTCTAAAATCAGCAAAAAGTCAGTAGTGGTAAAAGTGTGAGGAGCCTTAGGACAGACACTGTGGCGAAAGATGGTTTTATAACAGCAACATGACCTGAGTAGATACTGAATGTATGTACTTTTTTATGAACATTCAATGTGAAAAAATCATTATTAACTGAGACATGAAAAAAGGAGGGCTGTAAATATAGAACACTATACTGTGAAGCGTTTAATTCACTGTGTGCATCTGCAGTACATGTACTGTCCATGTACTGTTCAGAATGAAGGACAAGTGATCTTTCTTATGCTTTTATGTAACATACTGAGCTGTACTGAAGAGAAAAATAGCATCAGAAATTTTCAGCAGCAATGTCACATGTAGCAAGACTTCATATTGTTCAGTATTGGAATTGTGTAATAATAATAATAATATTTTAATTTTTCTATTGGCAGTATATGAAGGTTGGATTTTGTGTGTGTGCATTTTCATTTTTATTACTTGCCACTATTTTTTTTTTTTTTTTTAACGGTTCTAACACTTACATACTCTTACTTAACCCATAAAGACCCAGTACTACTTTTGTGGCAGTTCCCAAATGAATTTTTCTCTATTTTGAACCTTACTTGACTGATTTATTGCCATTTATTCTAATATTATGCTCTGTATTTGGCATTTTTAAGTATAAATCAGGTCTTTTCCTATATTTAATTTCTTGATCATGTAGATGTTCATAAAAGCTCAAATTAAAGTTGGAGATTATTAGATCAAAAACAGAGAAAACTGAAGAAAACATTGCTTTTTTAGTAAAATCTGTCATTAACTGAACATAAAAACAAGTGTCTCCATCCCAGTGCTACTTTTGTGGCAGTTCCCAAATGATGTTTTTCTCTATTTTTAACCTTTTCTTGAGTGATTTATCACTGTTTATTCTAATATTATACTCTGTATTCTGCATTTTTAAGTATAAATCAGGTATTTCCTATATTCAATTTCCTGATGATGCAGATGTTCATAAAAGCACAGATTGTAGTAGAAGATTATGTCAGAAACTGAAGAAAACATCCCTTTTTTAGTAAAATCTATCATTAACTGAACATAAAAACAAGTGTCTCCATCCCAGTACTACTTTTGTGGCAGTTCCCAAATGAATTTTTCTCTATTTGAAATCTTTCCTGAGAGATTTATCACTATTTATTCTAATATTATGCTCTGTATTTGGTATTTCTAAGTATAAATCAGGTATTTTCCTATATTTAAAATCCTGATCATGCAGATGTTCATAAAAACTCAGATTAAAGTTGAAGACTATTATATCAAAAACAGAGAAAACTGAAGAAAACATAACTTTTTTGGTAAAATCTATCATTAACTGAAAATAAAAACAAGTCTCTCCATCCATTGTTATTGATCCAACTCCATGGGTTTTACTGGTGAATCAATGTTGTAGAAGATGATGGTGTTTCCACGGTAACTACGGAGCCTCTGAATGTCCAAATGGGTCATATCTGATGACCATGAAAAGATGAAAAACTATATTTTACACCATTTATTTACATGTATTGATAGAATTAATGGATCACCCGGTATTAAACAGTTTAGATCAGTAGATGTTTTTGGTCGTTGGTGGATGTTTGGGTCTTTATGGGTTAAATCTATGCTTTTATAATTAATATGTCGACTGTCCTTTGAGTTTGATTGCACATTGCACAATAACAATAACGATCCTACTGATTCTATTGTGTTAGATGATTATGTGATGCATTTTGGCACTGAAAAAAAGGCTGCATTTGAAACCAGAACTACAAAAAGCTGGCCCTTTTTTCTCTGAATTTTTGTGTACATGCTTTATTTTGCATTTGTAGTTACGGAATTATAAATGCACATCATACGTAGCCCTTTAAAACTGTACATGGGTGTAAATAGAAAAGTGTGGTTTCATTGGAGCCTGTATCACCGAAGGCTTGGAAATGTATTCAAATTAAAACTTAGAATTCTGTAATATCTGTTTTACAGTATGTACAGTTGAACTATATTTCTCGTCTTTTCAATCAAATGAAGTGTTTCTTATTTTCTGCGTTTTTGTTTCCTTTGCACTACTTTTCAAATTCTCAAATAAAAATGTGATTTCTCTGCCTGTGGGAGCTTAAGAAAAAAAAAGCAGTTTTTCTTTTCACTATTTCAGTACTGCGTGAAGGAACATGCATACAGGTCTGAATGTTGGATATTAGTTTACTGTTCTAACAGACCGTAGCCTTGGTTCTTTATAAGACTTTGTTTTATTTAACATTACAATAAATGGAGCCATCAACGGCAGCTGTATTCCACACTAACTGTATCTTACCTTACACGTTGCATATAGTAGAATTCTTACCAAGACTGAAAAATAATTGTTTTTGCATATAAAACCGTAGGAGTTACACCTACATTGTACACATTAAACATGTCCCAGAGCGCTGCTTCCTTGCACTGATGGGTTTGCAGATATCCAGTAAAAAACGATTATTGTATAAATAGTATAATCCAGACCACCGGTGGTTTATGGATCTGATCCAGTGTTCCTACTTTGGAATTTACATAGTTGTGTTCTGAAAATGAATTATCTCATGGTTTTCCTTTACATGTCTACCTGCAACAGCAGGAAGTGATGTCATTTTCCTGGGACTTCTAGTTTTCATAGTAAACACTTGGCTTGCCCTTTTTATGGATGAATATGATCTTATGCAGATATGAGTCTATGCCACAGTTAGAGATCTGATTGGACTGTTGTAAATAGTTCATTTTTTTTATGTACATGATGTCCTGAAAAATGTGCACAAGGAACATTTTCATTTTTGTTTTTTTTTGTTTTTAGAATTAATAAAAATGAGTATATCTCAAGAATTAAGTTATGTAGACATTCAAAATAAATATGTGATTTGAAAGGATTTTGTGCAGTTTTTGTTTTGTTTTGTTTTCAATTTGCAGTTTTGAGGGATACATCTATGACATTTCTGTATTTAGAGAAATGTGTGTAAATAACAAAAAACCTAAGTGGTTTATTATGCTTTTTAGCAATTTATTTCGTTAGCATGGACCTATATCCTCCTGAGACCCAGCAATGCATTTTTGTCCTCTATAGTGTCCTCTGAAGCTTTACTTAAAATAAATAAATGAATAAAAATGTCCACTGAAAAGGACATTATATTAAAAAAATGTAAAAAAAAAAAAAAAAAAGTATCTGAAAAAACTGTTGCATCATGCTGTTTCCAATTAAAGCAATTCTTTAATGTAAAATGGTGAAAATTTTTACTTACTGGGTCTCAGGCAGATATAATTACATGTTATCAAAATTTGGGATATGACGTTTGTATTGATATGTAGCAAATTAAAATGCAAAAAAAAATAAATAAATGAAAGTAAAAAAGGCACTACAGCATGTAAAAACTTGTTTTATGAGAGATCGTAAGGGGTTAAAGTCTTAAATGATCTACATATGTTTTCTCTAGGAGTATATGATGAGTTCAGAGGGTTTACACAGGTGAATAAATCTATGTTCTGTGCGCCGTACAGCAGCAATGATAGAGAAATAAATAAATAAGAGTTCCGTCCTTGGAAAATATTGATGGTGACATGTCCCCCCTGTCCATATACATGTGTGTGTGTGTGTGTATGCACTTGAATGTCTCAGCCTTCATGGTGGAAAATATCTTGTAACCCGTCCCCTGGTCTTGCTACTCATGTGTTTATTTACCGTGTCCCTTTTAACGTGGAGTGTCATCCATACTGTGACTCCACAGTGAGTGGCTCTTCCTGGATTGGAGGGCTGGTGGTGGTGATGGGGGGTGGGGGGGGTAAAGGGCCACTCTGGAGGCCCTCTTTCTGTAGCCCTGTACGAACTCCTCTATTGTGATCATTCACAGACTCCAGACAGATGATTATGTCACTGTGACCGTGTACTTCTGGATTATAAAATGCTGCAGGGAATGTACAGATTGAATGTGTCCAAATAAAGACGGCGCGTCTTCAGAGGGCTTTAAATGTGCCGTGGCTTGGCAGTCTGTTAGGAAACTGGTTTTGTAACCTGCTTGGCTGGTGAACCCTTCATTCATCCTGCTGTCATGACTAGTAAGTCTGGGATTTGTCTCTTTTTTTCAGGCAAAGTAATGGTAAGTTTTGCAGTCTGAAATGCAAAAAAAAAAAAAAAAAAAAAAAAAAAAAAACAGTCTTTATGTTATACACTTATACACTGTAAGACCGGATAAGTTTGAAAATTTGAGTAAACCAGTTCCCTTAAAAAATTAAGTAATGAGTAATGAAAATGAGTGCATTATACTTAAATGCTTGATTTGAATGGAATTAGTATTTTAAATAGAACACACTAAATGCCAAGTTAATTTATTTTAAAATTAGTTTCAGTGTCAATTGCTTTGTATAATCATTACACTTAATATCATCAGTTCATTGTACTCAATTCCAAGTTGATTTAAATTGAAATCTTTTTAATATAAATTGCTTTATGACATTATTCATAAGCGGGAGATAATGGATGGAAATTATTCATCTTAATATATTGTAGCATAGATGGCAGTTAGACAGGAAGTTAACTCGGTGTAATTTGCCTGTACAGGAAGTGCTTTTAATTTGGCAAGGCATAAAGATTAACTTTGAAACTGATACTGATGTGATGTTCACGAACGAATCGAACCTTTTGAATGGCTCATTGAAATGAACGATGGGAACCGAGTCTTTGTAAAGAGCCGTTCATTTTTTTATTTTTTTTTTTAAGGAGGGAGTGTCCGATTGCCTGTCAGTTTAGCATCACTGGGGAGGCACTGGGCAGGAGGAGAATGTTCACATTTATTGTTCTTGTTTTGAGGAAAATAAAATGTTATTTCATAAGAAAATGTTTTATTTTTTCTTCATTTTTAGGCTACAGACTAGTCTACATAATGTACAATGACGTTTTTAGTCCAATTCCAGCATTTGCCTAATGTCACCTCTCATGTTATGGATTTAGCCCACACATTTGAACTAACTATTCTTTTTTACGGTAAGATAATATTTACTGCCGCGCCAATTAAACACCTTTAAAATGTAATGTCATTCATCACATGTAGCCTATTTAGTCATTAAAACATTGGTGTTTCAGCCAGTCTTTTGAACAGCTCTTTTCAGTGAACAGGTATTAACTGAACTGCTCCCTTCAAAGAGCCATAAGTCCCATCACCAGAAATTAAACAATCATGAACAGTAAAGCCATTGTTCTTCCTATGGCTCTCACTCATGGTGCAGCTCCACAAAAATACAAAAACAAACACAAAAAGCCCAATAAACACTGCCATACACACATTAAATCCAAATTAACACTAACACCACAACCCCGCTGAACCCCAGCACATAAAAATAACACATTTTCAACAACATGCACAATACCCACAATGCAATGCAGAGTTAAAAAGGTGTACATACTTTTGACTATGTCTACAAATTAGTAGAATATACTCATCATTTTTTTAGTAACGTAATAAAACTTAAATCATTTAACTACTTGTAATTAAAGTATTTTAGTAAATACAAAGTCCAGGCTTACGGTGTACTTTTTCTGCACAAAGATGATTGACAGTCCCATCATCTTAAATCATTCTTCTACCAATATGATGGAAAAACTGAGCTTCAGCTTCAATCTAATGTGCAAATAACTTATCAGTGAGAGCAACAGAACTTCAAACAGTAGGCACTTCCACACTGAAAAGCTCTAGTTCATTCCAATTATTATTTTTTTTGTAGAGCCCTATACCACAACAAAGTTGCCTCACGGGGCTTTACAGGATTAGCTGAATATGAAAATAAACAACAGTCAAATAAACAGTGAACCCTCTGATAGGAACGACCCACCAGAGACCAACCCCAAGATCTGCAGACCTCTAAGGACATGTGGTCTGTCTACATTTACACCAGTCAGTAAGAATCAGAATGTGAACAGGAGTGACCTTTACCTTTCATTCCTTCCTTATATATCTGTTGAAAGTGCAATGATTAAAAAAAAACCTCACAAATGCATTGTGCAGAATAAAAAGTGCAGATAGTCATGTGTAAATGCAGTGTAAAAGTAAAAAGTTGTCTATACTGTAAAAAAAAAAAAAAAAAAGTAAAAAAAAAAAAAAAAACAGTAATATTCCAGCAGCAGGGGTGCCGAAAAAATATTGTAAAATAATGGAAAATAACCATGTCATAAAAATATGGTAATTTTCCATAATTAAAATACAGTTTTTTGCCCTAACTTTACATGAGATTTTGCCTTTTTTTTTTTTAACTTTTTAATGTTTAATAAAGAATATTTACATGTATTAAAACAATCACATTACCTATATATATATATATATATATATATATATATATATATATAAATAATTTTCAATGAGACTAAGTACAATCCACTGATAAAAACTGTATTTGGACAGTTTATCAGTGCTTATACATGTTATACATTCACAACAATACATTTATTCAACATTTTTGTTGTCAAACCTAATTACACAAGATATTTGTCAATTAACAAACAAGTGTTGTTAAACTTAAAGAACAAACACTTCTTTTACGGTTAATTGTCAGTAATTTTATCTTGTTTTTTTTTTTTATAGTATTAAACTTTTAATTAACAGTTTAATCTCATAAATAAAAAAGAAATATTTGTGAAATTATGATACATTTGCAGATGTATTTTAACTGTATTTTTCTGTAAAAAAAAGAAAAAAAAATCTTTTAAAAATGGAATTTTTTTGGTTATTCACAGTTGCAGTTTTTTCGTGTTATTTTACATTAAATGTGTAAAATCACAGTTTATTTTTGGAATTTCATTGATATTTTCCTGTATTTTACAAATACAGTGTGTATACATAGGTAAAGACAGCAGAAAACATCTCATTGATCCTTCAGTGTTTGTTCAGTTTTTTTACCGAGGCCCACCTCAGTTCTCTCACAGCAATAAATCATATCATAAATAAGTTATGGCTGGCTGTGATTTTTAACAAGCAATGTCGACAAATCCCATCCCAGGAGGCACCTTTAGAACATTTTATTTTTATCTGTTAGAACACCTGACTATATTTTTTCATCTTTAATCTGAATCATAAATGCCTCCTGACGATGTGCATTGAATAGAGACTTTAAAATGGATGGAAAGGGGAGTTTTGTAAAAGAAAAGAGATGTTCACAGACTTTAACCAGTTACTGGATTATGCAGAATCATCAAAGTTACATCAGGACTGTCTTACTTTGGATTACCCTGAATTAAACAGACTCCTAAATGAGCACCAGACATGGTTTTTAAACTACTGAAATGGATTAAGAGACACCGATATAACACATTACGCAAGTCTGTGAAATAAAAACTGCAGAATAATAAAAGAAAAAAAAAAGTTCATTTACTGCATTCACTATGATCCTGTCATTGACTTTCACCAATTATGGAACTGGCGCTAATGAACTCATATGTTCCAGAGAAACTTGAAATGAGTAGAATAATTACTTTTGGATAAACAAATATTTTGGACAAAGAGCAAAACAAATGAAATGTGAAGCTGGGGGCATTTAACACCCAATTATTTGTAGTATTTACCATTTGTTACTTTCTTCACAACAATAATGATCTAAACTTGCGTATTTACTTGAAGTGAAGTTTTGCTCATAAATTCTGTTAAAAGCTAATGTGGTTGTATTGAAGTGAATCTTTACAGTCTGTGATATGATATTATTGTGCGGCTGAACTCAAAGTTTTAACCCTTTAACCCCTGAGACATTATTCCAGGTAAACATGCTGCTGTGAATTGTCGTCTGTTTCAGTGTCATTAAAGCTGCTGTATGTGTTTGTGTTCTTTTTCTTCAGTGTTTTTTTTTTTTTTCTACTGGGTGTTTTAGGGTCAAATAACGGAAAAAGACAAAGATAGGAACTTAAGGTTGACAGGTTTTTATTAGTGCTGTCAAGCGTTTAAAATTAATAATCAGATTAATCACAGGGTTGCTGTGGATTAATATTGATTCATCACGATTAAAAATCATTCATTTTTAATCTATATCAATCGCGTTTTATTTTTCATGAGTAAACAGACTCAAGAAAAAAGGGAATATATATATGCACTTATCGTGTTCAACAGTTTCAACAAAACAACTTGAAACAACTGTTCTGTCTTGTTTTTTTTGTCCTCATATTTCCATCCAGAGGACCAACGGGCTGTTTAGTGTCTTCCATCTTTATGGGTTGGTTCTGCTGTCTGTCACTACTAGATCAACTGACCTTTTGTTCATGTGCGATGCTAACTCTGCATAGACAAAATACCCAAAATGTGTTGACACAGACATTCAGAGTCATTCTGCAATGCAAATGGGTTAATTGTGTTAAAATTTTTAATCAGATTAATTATGATGATGGATTAATCCACATTAATGCATTAATTTTGACATCCTTAGTTTTTACTAAATAATGCACTCAGAATGTACATCAATAAGAGATTTAAGATGCTGAACATGAACTGTGAACTGGAACACACTGAACAACAAGTATTTGAATTTTGTCCCAGTAGTTTTTGTTTCGTGGCTCTTTTTTTCTAAATCAGTCCAGTTGCTTTTTAGCACCTGGTTGAACTCCAAAAAGCACTTACACGGTCAAAACTCAGTAAAAACACAGTAAAAAACATAAAGGAAAACCACCACAACGAAGAAAACAACAGTAAAAACAAACAACCACAAGGAAAACTGTTAAAAAAAAAAGTATTTTTATTGTGAGTCGATCTGACTCTGAGCATGCTCAGATGTCGATGGAAAGAACAAAGTGTATTCTATTAGCGCCTTTAGAATTTTTTCCGATTGTGCAAACGGTTACATTTTTAGGAATATTTAAAATAAATCATACAAACAGAACGCTCACCACAGACATGTCAGGGGTTAAAGGGTTAAGGTTAAACACTGATAGTGAAAGTGAACATCAAGGGCAATTTTTTTTTTCTCCACAACAATATTTTTGCACAGCATGAAAGGCATATATCTCTAGTTTCTAAAACTGTATTTATTTAATTTGTACCTGAATTACAACTAGATAGAAGAAAAATGTAAATTCTATGTTTAAAATACAGTGTAAATTACCAGTAAACATTGTAAATTAATGTATACAGCATAAATTCAGAACATAAATAACAATGTGTGTATAAATATGTTCCAAATATATGCCTGTGTCTAATCTTATGATTCATAATAATCAAATACTATAATGATTTTCAATGTTATTTATTATTTAAAAGAAAAACAGCAGAAAAATGAGTATTAAATATAGTAATGAAACATATGTGGCCAGAGACTGATATTTTTTTCAGTATCTTAATACAGTCTTAGATTATTATTATTATTATTATTATTATTATTATTATTATTATTATTATTGTGCATCACACTGAACAAGCACCTCACTCTGTTACTTTTTTTTTGGATTCTCACTCCATTACTATTAATTAATTTAATTTAATTTAATTTAATTTAATTGCACAAAATAAAAACAGCAGTAGAAAAAACAACAACATTCAAACAAGTAACAAAATTGTGCAGGAGAGGCTGGACGCCAAAAAGAAGGCTTATATGAATACCTCCCCTGAAATGAACAATACACAAAAACAAACAAACAAACAAACAAAAAGAATTAAAAAATACAATATAACTGAAATAATAAACTAAAGTAAAAACAATAAAAATGTAATCCACATTACAAATCATCAAATACAAATCATTATACAAATCATACAAATTAACGTCTTTTAAAACTAAAATAAATATGATTTCGGTTAAATTTTTGGATATAATGTACTCTCATATATTCAGAAAAGTGTGGTATGCTAAATATTTGCACTTTTTGGCATTTTTTCCGAACCTTGAATAAATGCTGTATATTTTCCCTCACTCCGTTACTTTGTCAATGACGATAAATTCATGTTTTTATTACAGATTTGGTTATTATTCCTTAATGGCATGTTAAAGTAATTGCTTAGACCAAAATTTGAGCTATTATAGTTGCTGCTAAATTCTTTTTAAAAACAGATATGGAATGATTAGTATTGCTGCACAGAGCTCTCTCGCTCCGTTATTCGCTTGGCCAGGCCCTGATGCTGTAACACAAACACACAAACAAGAGAAAGTCAGAAGTCACATGAAACAACCCAAACTCACTGACAGAACATTGCAAATGTGTCTGCCCTCCATCACCACAGCAGTCAAAGTGTCAGACAGTCAAACTCAGGTCAATGTTTTTACAGTTGTTGACAGATGCTGCCATGAGTGAATATAGAATCACAATTACTCCACCCACACATTCATGGAAAGATGATTGTGTGCAAACAGTTGGTTCCAAAACCTGATACTATGACGTATGATCACCCACTGCCTCCACCTCACTCTTCCCATCTCTGTCTTTTTTATCCCCAGTTGCACTTCCTCTCCTTCTTCTTATTTTTAATGCAATACAGATGCATGAAGGTGTACGGCTTAGGAACACGTTTGGAAAACATCCAGAAATTCAAGTCTTGTGTTCATCATCTGAGTGGATGTTTTTCTGTACATTTTTTACATTTTCATCTTGATGATAAATCCAGTGCCTTATTAAAGTCACTTACATGCTTGCGATTAATGATTAAAAAGAAAAATGCATTTAAGTTTAAAATTATTTGGGAATATTGAATTGAGATGGTAGATATGTTTTTGTTGTTGATTTTTTTTTTTTTTCTGTTTATGGTGTGAATGCTTGATGCTGTACATATTTAATTTAATGTAAGCAGTGTATTAGGCGAAAACGGCAGGCAAAAAGATAAGCTTTTGCTTCTAGCCTGTTCTTTTTATTTTTTTATATTTATGGTGATTATTGTACTGGGTGCAATGATTGATGTACAAACCAAAATAAATTCATTCATTCAATATTTTCTATATGACTGCTCATTTCTGAAGTGTTTCGCCACTCTGACCAGATGATTGATTGATAGATCGATAGATCGATAGACAGACAGACAGACAGACAGACAGACAGAAATCCATACATACATACATAAATAATCAGAAATTGCACAAGCCCAATACAGAAAAAAGTTGGGATGGTGTTACAAGTAAAAAGAAAATAAAATAGTGAGGAGTAAACTAGCTTTGACTTCAATTAAGCCTTTATAGATCACTCATAGAAATACTCTGAAATTCAAAATTTTAACCTTGGTGAGTGGAGGACAAAATAAGACTTTATTACTTTTGTGAAGTAAAAAGAAAACAAAACAAAACAAAAAAACAAAAAAACAACAACAAACAAAAACAAAACAAAACAAAACAAAAAAATATATATATATAAATCAGGGTCAATTAAGTTACCGTATTTGGTTCCTTGCCCGTAAGTGGCGCAAAAAATAAATAAATAAATCCAAGAAGTATACAAATACGTCTATTACTGGTTGGAGGGAAGACGGCCCTGACCAGGAAATGGTTAAAACCAGATGCTCCAACATTGGATGATTGGTATTAAATTATATGTGATGTTTATTTTATGGAAAGACTAACATTCTCATTAAAAATGCAAATGGAAAAGTTTTTGAGACTGTGGGCTAAATGGATTAGATACATTAGACCCAGGAGACCAGATTTGCTATAACTTAGTGAAATATCATGTGGATTGTATTGTGTGTGGATCTTTAAGGATGGATGAGTGGAAATGACAGCCATTGTTCAACTGTTCAGTCGTATATAAACCTGTTTAAAATATGGTGGAAAACGTCAGGGAGAGCAGGGGTTGGAAGATCATCGCTGTTGAAACATGTCTTGTGTTTTTTTTTTAGTGTGTATCACAGAGATCTTGTAAGATGCTGGACCTCCCTGATAAAATAATAAAATTATAAAAAAAAAGAAGTATACAAATACAAGAAAAACACACATAATGTGAAAGGAACACATATTTTAGAACATTAGACCAACATAAGTGCTGATCCAGACCCCTGTCCATATCCACATTATCCCTTTGAACATCATTCCTTACATTAGTACCATTACATACCATATTTGGACTCAAATGTTTGTCACATATGAATAGGATGATCAGTAACTTGGCTCCTTTCATGGACGATGATTTCCGACCAACCCTCTATAAAAAAAAGAAGTGGAATAAAAAACGTGGTGAGATCCCAGATGTGCATTCCCTGTGTGCCGTCTCTTTTTTCCGTCAACAACTCTGCAACCCTTCAGGGTACCTAACAAAGCAGGTACATTCACTGTTCATGCAGAGGTGGACCTTACAGACCCTGGAGACCACATTGGACCTGAGATTATTGACTCACTGTCCTCACTGGAACTGTTGCTGTCACTAGTCACTTATCCATTGACCCTCAAATTGCACAAATATAACTTGTGCATAAAAATTTACCTAATAGAAAAACGACAATTTCGCCAAAAGTCTCATTTTTCGATTAAAAGTTCATCTTTTAGTATGAGATAGAGGGGTAATAAATAATAATAATGAATATATTTGCAAATCAACACCATATTTTCGTTAATCGCCATGTTTATGGAATGACTTCTCGTGTCATCTCGTGATAATAAATAAACAAATCATCACAATTGTGATTTAATGGAAAAACCGACATTACGCATTTCTATTTTTTCAACATTTAGTAAATATCGGTAAAGTTTTGAGCAGATTCCAATGGAAAAGCGACTACTGTCATGTAATGTGTGCTGAAATTACCAAAAATAGTCATTTGTCTAATGATAACAATATAACATCATTATTTAATGTTTCAACACATGAAACCTATTTATTTTTCTTTACTTTTTTTTTTTTTTTTTTTTTTAACGGAGCCTCTGAACGTCCAAATGGGTCATATCTGATGACCATGAAAAGATGATAAACTGTATTTTACACCAATTATTTACATGTATTGACAGAACTAGTGGATCAACAGGTATTAAACAGTTTAGATCAGTAGATGGTTTTATTCGTCTGCGGTTGTTTGGGTCTTTATGAGTTAAGGAAACTGGAGAGACAATATTTTAAAAAAGTAAACTTAGACAAACAAACATATTTATTGTATTCATAACGGATAAGGATGATGTATGATGAAGTTGTTGACATGTAGATTTTATTCAGGCGCTGTTGGCGGTGGAATGAAGGGCTGTACGCCTGCTGGGTTTGACAATGGAAGCAGTGACTGGGGTTGAGGTGCTTTACGTCAGCTTGACACTAAAATGACAGCTGACAGACCAGGAAAAAAAAAAAAAAAAGTTTTAAAGTTTGCCTCCCTCAACGGTAACCAATCATTTCGTCGCTGTCAAAGATGGGATACGTGAAGCTGTCTTCCTGATTGTACTTCCTCTACACTTCGTCGCCACCTGGAGCTCTATTCTGGGTCGGACTCAAAAGCTCAGCAGATCATTCAGCACCGGTGTCTACAGGTAGAGTCTGCACAACCTCCCACTGTCACTGTAGAGATCAGCATATTTTCATATATTTATTTATTTAAGGAGCACAGTGGAATGTTTTCACTACCTACATTGACCCTTTCATGCATTAATTGTGAGAACCTTAGCCAAGATTTTTTTCTTCAGTGTTTTTATTCCTCCTTTGGCATGAAAAAAAAAAAAAAAAATGCGATCGAGTTTTTTTCTTTTTTCTAAGGAGTTCCAAAAATATCCATGCATTTAATTTTTGAAGTAAAGAAACATGTTTAAAACCCAATATCAGAAAGTGATTTGAAAACAATGAAATAAAAACATTTTTAAGGCTGCTAATCTGATTTCTTCTGACATTTTAACATATTCTAATGCTAGTAATTACTCACTTTATGGAGATAATATGCAAAAAAAAAAAAAAAAAAAATTCTTGTCTAACAAATAACAATTGATTTACACTAAAAATGCTAATGCAGATCAGGTTTATCAAGAACAGCAAGTTACAGTAATGGTATGAATGTCAGGGTATGAGATGATGCGTAAGTGTCCACTGTGTTGGCTGACATGCAAATAAAGCAACAAAATCCATGAATATACAAGAGAACAGCTGGAGAAAAACTGTCCACTGGAGTGACCTGTGCATGAAAGGGTTAAATGCACTGATTTGATTCAAGTTTGACGGATCTAGTGACTAATGCTGCCTTCACGTGCAATCGGGAAGATGATCCTTTCCAATTGTGAATTCGAAACTATGAGTGCGTTGTGTTCAAGTACTGACACTATTTATCACCACCTGCTGCTTGGGTAAAACAGTTTTGGATGTGTTAACCCAGTGGTTCCCAATTTTTTTTCCCAATTTCCAGGTTCCAACAATGTCCACAACCTTTAAATAAAAAAAAAACTTAAAATACAATAGTAAAAACAGTTTTAACCCTTTCATGCATGAATTATGAGAACCTTAGTTGAGGTTTTTTTTTGTTTTTTGTTTTTTTTTTAGTGTTTTTATTCCTCCTTAGTCATGAAAAAAACAATGAGATTGAGGATTTTTTTTTTTCATAGATTTACAAAAATGTCCACTCAGCTACACCATGAATTTTATTCTTGAAGCAAAGAAACATGTATTTAAAACCCAATATCATAAAGCGATATGAAAACAGTGAAATTAAATCATGTTTAATGCAGCTAATCTGATGTTTTCTCACATTTTAACATATTCTAATACTAGTTATTACTCACTTCATGGAGATAATATGCAAAAAAATAACAATTAACAATTGATTTCCACTCAAGAACCAATCGAGAACAGCAAAGTTACAATAATGGTATGAATTGCAGTTTATGAGATGATGCATAAGTGTCCACTGTGTTGACTGATATGAAACTAAAACGACAAAATCCATGAATATACAAGTGAACAGCTGGAGAATAACTGTCCACTGTAGTGACCACTACGCATGAAAGGGTTAAAGACTAGTAAAAAATATAGCACGCATGTAGGCGGGATTAATCCTCTGTTAGTTAGGATCTGCTACTTTCCTTTTGCTTCAGTTCTATGCTTTTCCATTCTACATCTTACAGCCTGAGAATTGAAAACTCATTCAGCTAAACTGTAATTAACAAACTCTGGACACCATCACCATGAAAAGCCTAAGCATCGATATGAAAGCTCTTCTAAGTTTAGTGTAATGTCCCGTCGTAAAGCAAAAGCTGATTTTATTGCTGTCATTGTGCTATATTAGGCTTCTAGTCAACTACCCCCCCCTTCACGCTGTGCCTTCCTCTCTGCATTGCAGTAACAGCAGCATGTCAGCCCCGGTCTTCATAATGAATCCATTTAGGGCCCGAGTGATTAGGTCTGCCTTCTGCTCTGTTCTGCACATCTATCAAACCCGCGTCAAACTCATTTTGTCAATTAATAATCCCCATATTAGGGCTTCGATGTGAGCGCGAGCGAGTCAGAATGTGTGTGTGAGCGTGTGTGTGTGGGTTTACTTTTCCCAGCTTCTATATTAGAAGTCTGTTTCTTTGTAAACAGCATCATCACAGTTTCTACCTTTCAGCTTTTCTATTTACGGTTAAATTCAGCGATTGTTGGTTTTCTTATCTGTTGCTGCGCAGCTTAATTATTTCTGGTTTTGGGTGAGTATTACTGCAGATTGCATGCATGTTCTTCATGGCCAAATGAAAGCGGGCTGAAGGTTCCCAGGCGATTTAAAAGATATTTCATGTTTAATGGGATTCATGTCTGAAGGCTCAGTTCCTCACTGAAGTCTTGGTGTAATTAAATTTATGAAGCTGGTCATGTAACATTACACATTATTATTAGTATAAGTACTCTAATTAGTACCTTTTAATTTTGTGGTAACTGAGCTCAAGCCTACAGTGTGTGATAACAAGTAAGCGTTGCTTTTTGAAGGCTATTTTTGAGTTTAATTGTTTTTGGGTTTTTTTCATAATTAATACAACTGTGAAGAGGCATTTCCATATATGTCAATAAACTGTAAAAAAAAAAAAATAATAATAATAATAATTAAGTGTGGTTAATTGGTTTGCAACATACTATTTACCCACATATTTGGGGTTGTTTTTATTTGATTTGCCTAAAACACAACAAACAAACAAAAAAAAAACCTAGTGCTAGGCGAGCACAACAGCTCATTGTAGTTAAATTCCTGCTGTGTATGCCTGCATGCTGATGTAAATCTTCATTTCCTCTTCATCTTACTTATATTTCCTTATCCTTAACAGAGGTCAGCGAGTCCTCACTGGAAATCACTGTTCAGTAAATAAGATTAGATTTTCCCCAAAGTCCCAGAGTGATGCCAGCTGGCATAACTCAGAGTCTGTTTTGTGCAGGGAACTGGTTGTTGATATTAGCTAACTGCATTTCTTGGTTGTCGACATCAATGATAACAGGAGAGTGATTTCTATGTAGAGGACATGTTCCTTTTTGTATTTGTTTCTTCTGTGAAAGTCCAGAGTTCTTTAATACCAGTCTCTCCTGCTCCTCTACAGCAACAACAATGTGAAACCATTAACTGTATATAATTACTGTACTGCAAAAATCTAAATTTTACCAAGTGTATTTTTCTCATTTCTAGTCAAGATATCTCATCGCACTTAAAATAAGACAGAGTTACCTAAAGAGTAACTTTTCACTGAGATATAAGAATTTATTTTTAGACAACAGATCTTGAAAATCTTATTTCAAGAAATCTAACCAGGATAGTTTTCAATTGTTCCATTGGCAGATTTTTTTTTTTGCTTGAATTTAGCAAAAAAAAAAAAAATTAATAAAATAAAATCTTGAATGAAGCAAAACAATCTTGAATTAAGCAAAAAAAAAAAAATTCAAATTAAGCAAAAAAAAAAAAAAAAATCTGCCAATGGAATAAGTGAAAATTTTCTTGGTTGAATTAAGCAAAAAAAAAAAAAAAAAAATCTAGAATGAAGCAAAAAAATCTTGAATGAAGCAAAAAATCTTGAATTAAGAAAAAAAAAAAATCTGCCAATGGAACAAGTGAAAATGATCTTGGTCAGATTTCTTGAAGTAAGATTTTCAAGATCTGTTGTCTAAAAATAAGTTCTTATATCTCACTGAAAAGTTACTCTTTAGGTGATTATGTCTTATTTTAAGTGTGATGAGATATTTTGACTAGAAATGAGAAAAATACACTTAGGTAAGATTTTGATCTATCTATCTATCTGTCTGTCTGTCTGTCTGTCTATCTATCTATCGTTCGTTCTATCATAATTGTAGCATTTCTTACTTTACAACTCCATTTTATCCATTTATTTTTCTCTCATTAACAATCGTCTTTTTTATCACCACACATTGTTCAGAACGTAGACTTTAAAAGTGACTTCATTCAGATGTTTTTTATTTTCTTTGTCCTTGTTTCTCATGTCATTAATTGTCATTAATATATATAACATATTGCGGTCGTCCTGTGGTTTTCTCTGTTAATTCACATTTTCTCAGCCTACAAACATAACTGGCACTTAGAACAAATGCAAAAAAAAATTTTTAAAAAGACCACACCTCATGATAATTGACTGTATTTCACATAAATATCAGACATAATGTCATAAACAGAAGTTTGCATAAACACACAGGTACAGGTAGCGAAAACCTCCAGACACTAACAGAGTGTATTATTAGACTTACGTTCCAGATAAGCGTGTGTGTGAGACGTGTTTGTGAAGTTCTGCTGCCATGACTGACAGGCCTCCTCATCTCATATTCTCTGGATAAATCCCTGAGCCATGTACAACCATGTGACTTGTACTAATAAAATCCCTCATTACATAAAGGGTGAAATGTTTTTTTAGCTGCACACGATCACTGCAAGAAGAGGAAAATCAAAATCCACAGGAGTGTTTTAAAATGCTTTCAGTGTCGTACAGCACACCTCCATGTAAAACCAAATGTGAGTGTGTGTTCCACCGGAGGCCCCGTGTTAACAGCGTTTCAGCTGTAAATCCCTCGTCTCCTGTGTGTGTGTGTGTGTGTTTTTCCATGCATGAGAAAGCGTGTTTGAGTCTGTCAGCGTATGTGTGTGTCCTCTCCATGTTCCAAACAGCTCCATTTCTAAATCTCGGTTCTCCTGGGTCTGAGTGCAACAGGGCGAAGCTTTGTCGCCTGACAAGCAACATACGGACTGAAAACTCTCCTCCAACATATCTGTCATGTCCTCACAGTTACTGCGCTCTCCTGGGACAACCCTGTTCTTTTTTTTTCCCTTCTTCTTCTCCTTTTGTACTGTATCTGTCTGTTCTGTTTCTGTCACTTTCCATCAACATGTACTCGCTGCAAGACACAAAAACAAAATACAACCACGATGAAATAATTACAGTTGAATGTGCATTTAACCTTCCTCTTGTGTTCGCTTTCTGTAACCATGTCTTATGTTAACAGGTCGGACTTGACCCATGTTTTAAATCAGCTGTAAAATGCACTAACAACTATTACACTGGTCAACAACAAATTTATTGTTTAAGTTTTTTGAGCTGATTTAGGATAATTTTGGTGTGCTGAATCCAAAAATCACATTAATTTTGCTCAGTCAGGTCAACTTTCTGAACTATGCTACATATTGGCTTTTTAACATTTTTGCTTACATTTATGGACATTTTCACATCATATGATACAAAATTCTTTCATATTTCTTGCAATAAACGAGTTCTGAAGATTTTACTTTTGCCAATTTATGATTGTTTTTTTTAATATTACAGGTGAATGAAATGGCTTCAACTAGAAGATCTTGCAAACATAAGCCTGACGTATTCTGCTACATCTGCAGTGAATACACCATTGTATCTAATAGGAATCAAGTCACAAGTTTCATAAAGTGTGCTTACCAATCTTATTTTAGTATTAAACTTGGTGACCAAGATAAAGTTTACAAAAATGTAATCAATTTTGTGAGAAGATCAAATTTTTCAAAATCAAATAAGCAAAAAAACCTGACCTGATTGAGAAAAACAGATGTCATTTTTGGATTTAGCGGTGCAAAATGGTCCTAATTCAGTTGAAAAAACCTAGACAACTTTCAAAAAACGTTTTTTTGGAACCCAGTGTTACCTATCATCTAATTTCTTTCTCATCTCTTGGTTACCTTGTTAGATTTCCTTATCCATGAAAATATTGGTTTTCATATTTTTGGTGTGTAGTTCTGGGCCTTTTTTTTGTCAGTATACCCTCAGTGTGCACTCTGCAACTCACCAACTCTATACTAGTGGTGGGCAGATCGATCCAAATATTGATAGTATTGATACCAAGTCGCTATTGGTATCAGCTTGATACTAGCATGGTGAGATCGATACTTTAGTTTCAGTTTTTCTCTTGTACGCGTTGCTGTGGTTTCATCAGAGACGACAGCCAGGTCGTCTGACTCGCCGCTTCTGTCTTAGTCCGGAGCAGGTACACTTTGCTTCTCCTCCCTCCTCTTGTTATTCGATTTTGTGCCATCATGTGACTCAGCAGCACAAAGCAAACAAGCAAACCACCGCCTCAGGTGTGCCCACCCACCAGCACATGCACAGACTGAGACACAGAGCAGAAGAATGGAATGGAAGAGCAGCGCCATGTGGGTATATTTGCAGGCCGAAAATGCGACAACAGCAAGATGAATAATTTGTAAAAAGGCTATAAGGTACCGATAATTTTGATTTAATTTTTGTATTGCAGTTTCTGAACACTACCTGAAAAGAAATTTTTGTTTTAATTTGTTTTTTGGTCATCATTTTGCGCACTTTGTTAATTTAAGAAAAAAATCCAGACATGACAATGTATGGGGAAAAATGGTTTTGTTATTGTTCTAATGTTTCTGAAAAAAAACTTATTTTGATAATAAAGTATTTTCTATTTACTTATAAACTTTGCCCTAATTCTGTTTTGGGTTTTAACTATTTAACAATAAAATAGAAACATCACAAAACACTTCAAGGTCATGAAAATAATTGAGATTTAGCAATTCGATTATGCATCCACCTTAATTATTGAAACACAACGATATTGATATCGGCGATACTGGCCCTGTATTTACCTGGTATTGGATCGATACCAAAATATGCAGTTCAAAAAATTCATGGGAAGGAATGCTTCTCAGGCCAAAAAAAGAGTTTGTTCGATGTGGTCTTTGTAAAAAGGGATTCAAAAAGTAGATATAAACTGAATGAAAAATCCAAGGCACTCTCTTTAAATATTAAAATGCCTTACCAATACCAAAATATGCAGTATCGTACACCACTACTCGATACTGAATTGACCTCATGTGTTTGGACATGCCCGTCTTTACTTGTTTCTGTGCAGGTAAAATGAAAATCCCAAAAGCTCACATGATTGGCAGAGGAGCTGGTTTTCATGTGTTGGCTGACAGTGCACTTATGATTTTGGTTTTGGCTTTAATTATTGCTTTATAGCCTTATTTTTATAACCGGGTTGAAACTGACCCTAACAACACAAAGGTCATAATTTTAAACAGAGCATTTTATAATTTAGTGGAAAAAAAAAAAAAGTTTAGATATTACTTTGTTGAAATAGAGGCTCCTGACAAAGTCAAAAAGCCTTGATGCAATACACAAATTTTTTGCGATTCATTTATGCATTTAAAACCTAAAATGGGTCAGTACCGACCCTGTGTGGGAAGTTTGTGCTTCAGTATTTTATGCTGAGAGGACCTTTTTTCTGTACACTGGAAAAAATCTAAATCTTACTAATCTTACTTGAATTGAGCAAAAAAAAAAAAAAAAATCTTGAACAAAAAAAAAAAAAAAAAAAAATCTGCCAATGGAACAAGTGAAAATGGTCTTTGTTAGATTTCTTGAAATAAGATTTTCAAGATCTATTATCCAAAATAAAGTTCTTATATCTCACTGAAAAGCTACTCTTTAGGAGATTGTCTTATTTTAAGTGTGATGAGATATTTTGAGTAGAAATGAGGAAAATACACTTGGTAAGATTTTGATTTTTTCCAGTGTAACTCCATTATTAGGATACCGATAGTCTTGGTTGATAACAGGTTGGCCCTGGTTTAGGTTTGGATTTCCTTCAAAAATCCTCCCTCCTCTCTCTCTCTCTCTGTCTGGCTTATGAAATCAACCAGAATAAGGATCAATGTTTCGATGTCGCACTGACTGGATGGTCATTGTCCTTCTTTCCAGTAACTTTGTTCTATCACTGTGATAGTTTCCTTAAGGCGGCCATAGACTGTGTGATTATTTCGATCGTTGCACGCAGCTCCATCTCAAACTGTTCGAATCAATCGTAAAGTCAGGCTCACGATTCATGTTCTCACACTGTACGGACCAATGCTCGTATGCGACCTGACTGCTCACACTGTAGGACCATACACCAGAGGACGCACCACACGTTCGAGTGTTGTATCCGGAAATACAACGCTAAAATACCAAGGAATCCGAAAGTGCATAGACCAGGGGTGTCAAACTCATGTTAGTTCAGGGGCCACATTAAGCCAAATTTGATCTGAAGTGGGCCAGACCAGTGAATTAATAACATAGTAATATATAAATAATGTCAACTCCAAACTTTCCTCTATGTTTTAGAGCAAAAAATATAAACTTATGCGATCAAAATGTTCACATCTATCAACTATCCTTTAAAATAATGTGAATATCATGAACAAACTAAAATTTCTTAAGAAAAAATAAGCACAATTTTAACAATATTATGTCTCAGTTTATCATTTACACATGTGAATTACAACTTACAGATCACAGTGGATCAACAAACACACAAAACATTTAATAACAGGCAGAATATTGGAAAACTTGCACTTTAGACATTTCAAAATGTTCATATTTGTTCAGGTTATTTGCATTTTTGTGAAATGATAGTTTGTTTTAATGTTAATACAGTAAAATGACATGAAAATTTTTACATTTACAAAGAGAAAAATTTGGAGTTGTGAGTATTTATAGGTTATTCTGATAGTATTTTACTGATCTGACCCACTTGAGATTAAATTGGGAACCTGAACTAAAATGATTAATATCTTTGGTGTAATTTTTGCATTTCACAAATTCATCCCAGGGGCCGGACTGGACCCACTGGCGGGCCGGATTTGGCCCCCGGGCCGCATGTTTGACACCTGTGGCATAGACGATTGTGTATTGGTGTGAGTCACGAAATGGTAGTGCTAAACAAAAACCAACGAGCTGCTTTGGCAATATGTGCCATTATCTGCGGGGAATCAAAAAAGAAGAAAAGACGACGTGTTTGGTGCAGGAATTGGTTGTCCAGACGTGGACAGTATGGGCTGTCAATCCTACAGCAAAGGGAACTAGAGGTAAGCTGCAACAGCTAAACTGCACTAGGCCAATAGCCAGCTGCTGTTAGTTTGTACGCTACTGTATGCTTCTGTGTTCGCGCATGCACAGTGTGAGAATTTGAGGCACATGGGCTCGTGGCAGTGCTTTGACAGTACGATACCCTCATGAGGAGCGAGCAGGATTTCAAACAGCTCCGTTTTCCTTGCGAACACACGATTGCTGGTCGTGAGGTGTTAATGGCTTCTCCTTACCCCATGTACACTGCACAAAGCACGGCACACGATTAGAGGCACATCTGGCCCGATCCTAGAAAGAGTCGCACGAATGAGAAATCGTCTCTAAAATCGCACAGTGTATGGCCGCCAGAGAATAGCAAAAACACCTTCTGTCAAAATGTGATGATGTCATATAAATTTAATCATCAAAAATAATACAAAAAAATATATAAGTCCCACCCCCTTTTTTTTTTTTTTTAAAGGCAGGTCTTCTGGTTGTCCTAGATCAGGGGTGTCCAAACTTTTTGTCCAGAGGGCCAGATCTGATAATGTGGACATTGCCAGGGGCCAGTGGTCCCTTCAGACATTTTTTAAACAGTAAAAATTACATATAAATGCGCTGTTCTACAACAATTTTATTTTCATTGTCACAATATTGTTTTTTTAAATGGCAATGTAACCAAATCTAAGCCACTCAGGTGTGAACAAATAGAAAAAAAAGAAAAAAAAACAATTCTGCCTTCCTTTCACATCTGGAGTCAGATAACATAGAACAAACTGTACAGCGTATCTTAAACATCCAAGTTGATAAAAATCTTAACCCCACATTCATTTTAAACATGACTTATATGAGTAATCATTACTCATATATTACTCAGTAATGCAAAGTCTGTTAACGTTTAAGATTAAAACATATGACTCTTACTCTTTGAAAAAAACATTCAGAAAGTAATATTTTGTGTCACATTTATAAGTACATAACACCAGCAGTTATAGGCAACTAACCTGGCAACTTGGTAGCCTGCCTTGGTGGCGAATTCATTGAACTCCCAGGTTCACATGAAAAGTCACTGTTGTGAGTTTAAAGCAGCTTGAATTTGCTTCACTTTTTCGGAACGCTTACTCCCTCCTAGCTTGTCGTATGCGTTAGCATGTTTTGTCTGCTCGTGTCTCTTTACATTGAATTCCTTAAACAAGGCAACAGTCTCTTGACAAATTAGGCAAACATAATTGCCTCAATTTTCAGTGAAAAAAAATTGTAATTCCCATCTCTCCTGGAAGCGGCGGCCCTCACTGTCAACTTTCGTTTTTTTTTTATTTACAGGCGCCGTGGTTAGAAATTAGCGAAAAAGGGTTCACGGTAAGGTCACAGAGCCAGATAGAGTTAGAGTGGTGCTGCCACCATGAGGTGAAAGGAGAAACTGCATTTTGAACCTTTTATGATTCATGTACTCGGTTCAACAGTCCAAGCGGGCCATAAAGAATACAATATAAAACTGAAGCTGTGGGCCGTATAAAATCTGACCGCGGGCCGTGATTGGCCCCCGGGCCGGACTTTGGGCATGCCTGTCCTAGATAATGAGGAGGTATAATGTGAAACATATGTACATGTGGGTGTTTGGTTTAATGTTTATGTCAGTCATCGGGGTTGGGGGTGACCTGTACAGTGAAGGGGAAAATAAGAGTACATTGTGTTGGTTCGGGTTTTCGATGAATGAGCGTTGTGTAAGAGTGACGTGTGTGTGTTTGGTTTAACAGAATTAGGTTGTATGGATGTGAAACATGAAACATATGTGCATGTTTCATGTTTCACATCCGTACAACCTAATTCTGTTAAACCAAACACACACGTTTCATGTTTCATATTATACCTCCTCATTATCGAGGACAACCAGAAGACCAAACTTTAAAAAAAAAAAAAAAAAGGGGTGGGGGGGGTGTCTTATAATTTTTTTGTATTATTTTTGATTAAATTTATGACGTCATCACATTTCGACAGGAGGTGTTTTTGCTATTCTCTGCTGCCTTTAGTTAAGTTAAAGAACAGAAACCTCTAAGCTGCAACAACACTGTTAAAATGGAACGTTTTCACTAAGACATGCCTTTTTACGAGCTGTTTTAGTTTGTAAGGATTCAGTCATTTTATTACCAACTCATTTTGCGCATGTTCCACTAAAACAATTTTTCTTCTGATACTATTTTAGAAATACACTGCAGGGTCCTGTGCTTTGAGCTACCCAACAATTACCCAAACAACCCCCCCTTTGGAACACCCCCCCAATCTCTCTCTCTCTTTCTTTCAAGGTAGACGACCATCCTAGACCAGCTCTAAATGGGTGCTTCTATGAAACTGGTCCCTAAAAACAGGACATGGGGCCTAAAAATTCAAACTAGATGTAGACTAATGTAGCAACTTTGGGTCTATTTGAAAAATAAATACTTACTGAGATAAAAGAGAAACTATTTTTCAGATAAAACACATTTTTATCTTATTTTACTTTATATTTAATACAAAAATATGCATGTAACATGGTTAAAAGGACACGAAAATTACACACAACCATTCTTTTGAATATCTCTTTATTCTCTCACAGGTACATTTTGGGAATTGAACTAATTATGCAAGGCAGAGTGTTTCACAAAAATGACCACTGTTGGAAGATGATTTGGGATTTAGATGCGTTTTAACTGGGCAGGTTCTGCATGTAACTCAAGTGGACATGATGGGTTACATACAAAACCTGGAATGAGACTGAGATTCATGAAAAACCCACGTCTGGATTAGAAAAACCACTAGGATCATCAAATTTAGCACAGTGACTTTATTTATAGCGTATATAAGATCATTTACAGCATGTTTTTCAGATTAAATGCACTGACACCTTGGTAGTTTTTCATGTCCCAATTTCGGGCCTCCCAATATTTTATCAAAAATTCCTTAATTTTGGGATGGCTCAGAACAAGAGAATATTTTTTTTTTGCATCTATCTGAGGTCATCATTAGGTACATCCTGGGGGGAAATATGTCTAAATTTACCTTTTATTACTGGGTCTAAAAAGCTGGCATCAGGCTTTTGTTACAATATGACGCTATATAAATAAAATTAGATTGACTGATTGATTGAATGGTGACTGGGGCGCTGGGGGGAGTAACAAATTACATTCATCGGTTCTTTACATGCAAAGACCAATATCTAGATAAAAACCAAAGTGGTAAAGACCGAGAAAATAAATCATATCATAAATGAATAACAGTGGATTACTCAGTTTCATGTTCTGCCCATTATGCTCTGTAAACAGGATTTGTGTCACATTTTTCTGAGCTCAGTGTGGGCGGCATTTGTTCACTATCTCTCTACCATCTTCTGCTGCCATGCATGTCTGAAAAAACATAGAAAAATATCTTTACGGTTTGTCTTACCAGCATCACCTCTCTTTATCTTGACGTTCCCAGGTCTTCTTTGTGTAACTGAAGTGGAAGGAATCCTGCTTTTTCTAAACTCTGTGGATCATTTGGACCAGACTATTAGCCTTAACCCTTTTTCGAGCAAGTGACTATTTTTGGTAATTTTCACAGACATTACAAGACAGCGACAGCAACAGTTCCAGTGAGGACAGTGAGTCAACAATCTCAGGTCCAATGTGGTCCACAGGGTCTGTAAGGTCCACCTCTGCCTGAACAGTGAGTGTACATGCTTTGTTAGGTACCATGAAGTAATGGTACTAATGTAAGGAATGATGTTCAAAGGGATCATGTGGATGTGGACAGGGGTCTGGATCAGCATTTATGTTGGTCTAATGTTCTAAAAGTGATGTTCTAATGTTCTAAAATACATGTTCCTTTCACCTTATGTGTATTTTTCTTGTATTTTTTATATTTACTTCTTGGGTTCTTTTTTTAGCCACTTTTGGGCAAGGAACCAAATATGGTAATTTCATTAACCTTGATTTTCTACTTGTATACATATATACTGAACAACAAAAGAAACGCAAGTATGTTTCGGTATTGGTTTATATGGGAGTTTTATTATGAATATTGGTTTCATGTGAGATATTTACATCCAGCTGTGAAATTTACAGTGGGTCTCTCTTGCTGTCCATGAGCACTGAGTTGACGGTCACGGAGATGGGCCAAGCGAATATGGCGATCCTGATTACGGGTGGTCACACGTGGTCTTCCGGATCTTGGTCTGTCCCGAGTGGTCCCTGTGTCACGGAATCGTGTCCTCAGCCTACTGACGGTGGACTCGTGCACTTGCAGACGTCTGGCAACATTGCGAGCCGTTAAACCAGCATCAAGCATACCAATGGCGTGTTCTCTCAGATGATTGTTAAGGCGAGGCATCGTGATAATGCAGTAACTTTTGAATCTTACCATTTCTTTTTATAGCCCACGAATAAACAAAGGGAATTGCCACTCCCATTTGTTGCTCCCACTACCATAGCACTCAAAACGTACCGCACCTCCGATACTTTGTACACGTGCTCAACACCACTCGTGGTCGTGTTTGCCTGCAAATACACGCTCCAATGGTTACAACTCACTTATTGTAATGTGTTTCTCAGTTGACAACTCAACAGGACAGCTGAACTCTTGCCTAAATTAACGACCAAAACTTGCGTTTCTTTTGTTGTTCAGTATACATAGAGGGAGGGCTCATATAGCCCAAAGTGTACAGAGACAGGACGAGACAAGACAGAGGGACAAAACAGACGGAAGACAAACACAGATACTGATGAACATGTGAATATGAAGTTGGAGAATGTTACTTAAACACAAGCTGTAATTGAAAATAAGTTTGTCCTCCGAAGAGAGGTGGTGGTGGCGGGTAAAGAAAAAGAAAACTTGATTTTCTACATAACAGTAAAACGTTTTGAAAAATTTAACAAAGGTTAAAATTTTGAGTTTCAGAGAATTTCTCTGAGTGCTCCATAAAGGGTTAACCACTTCCTTCCTTTCTCCCTCCATCCCTTTCTTCCTCCCTCCCTCCCTTTTTTCCTTCCTTCCTTCCTTCCTTCCTCCCTTAGTTCCTCCCTCCCTCCCTCTCTTCCTTTCTTCCCCCTCCTTCCCTCCCTTTTTCCTTCCTTTCTCCCTCCCTCCCCTTCCTTCCTCCCTCGCTCCCTCCTTTTTTCCTTCCTTCCTCACTTTCTTCCTTCCTTCCTTTCTTCCTCCCTTCCTTCCTCCCTCCCTTCCTTCCTTCCCTCCCACCATATTTCCCTTCCTTCTCCTCACCACTTCTCATCTCCTTCAGCCTTAATCTTCCCGTTAAGCAGGAGCTTTCTTCCCATGTCTGTCTTTATTCCCTCTCTTCTTTTCTTTGTTCTCTCCCAGATCCTCTCCTTGTGTGGCTTCAAGGCTTACGGTGATGTCAACACTAACTCATACCACACATTTGTCACATTGCTCAGGGGTGACTGCTCTACACGGCACCAGTAGAACACCTAGAGTCGGTGTTTCCTTAGACAATACGATCAGATTCTCTTGGGCCTTTGGTTGTACATGTACTGTATGTGGACACAATTCAATAACCAGTACATGATCAATACCTTATTACTCTAATGATAAACACAGTGGTTTGTATTAAATTGTACCAAATAGTTAGTAGTTGTTTCACATGATCTGAAGCGTGTGAATTACATTTCTAAACTGAACTGAACCATGCAGAGTGTCTTTTTTGATGCTACCACTGAGGGGCACCAAAGTCAGACAGTTTTCAACAAATAGTGACTTTAAAGGAATGACAGACAAAGCAAACAAAGTCACTGAAATAAATTTAAATAAATTAATAATCTATGTCATACAATCAGTCCATGTGTTGCTGTTTAAAGTGTGCAGCTGACAGTGATTTTGGCATTTCTTTGTACCTTTCATGGAAATACCTCAGGCTATTGTTAGACAAAATTTAAAGGTCAGGTCAATTTGCCTCCGGAGTACATTTTCCATGTTCTTTTTCAGCATTAATGCCACACATCTAGTTTAAAAAGAAGTGCTGGGAACTTAAAGAGCATTTACATACATTACAACCTTTAAGAGTCCACTTAAATATTGAAATATTCCATAATAATGCTGCAATATGTCTTTGATCACATCTCCTCTTTAATTTTTTACTTCTTTTTTATTGCCATTCTAGGATTCTACGACTCCAGTGATATTTCTCATGTACTGATAATTAGCGCTTTCTTGGAACGTGGTGCCTTGTTCAAATACACCAAGTCATTTGATATTAAAAAGTCTGAAAATGCATACCCAGTGGGCTGACACGATCAGAAATGTTAGTTTTATTCTTACTTTACACTTCTTTCCCCTCACAGTGTATTAGTTTTGGAATCATTTGAACTCCTACTGAACCTGTAATTAATCTGTTGTGAGGGTCTCATACTGTATGAAAAATGAAATTATACTGTTTTATTTTTCAAGTGTAAGGCTTCGGAATGTTTTAGCTACCTTGGCAAGTTACAAGTACACTTAAAATCTAAATGACCGAATAATCCTGTGGAAACATTATTTTTTTGTTAATCATTATGCCATTCATCACAAAAGAACAGTATGTGTGCCCTTCTATTGTAATAATGTGCCATGGTCCAGTGAAAAAGGATGAGAGAAGTCTAATTGGAGAATGATCAAGTGTAAGTCATTTTTTCACAGGCTTCTCAGTGATTTTTACTCAATTTTTACTACACAGCAAATTGAAAATGTTTTGTTTAAAAGGCCCAAAATTTACAAAAATCTGTTATGAATGCCTTTAACCCTGTAAAGTCTGTACCATTAGAGAAAATTTCAGTTCTTTGAAAACGGAGCCTTTATTGGTCCTTTTGAATAACAACAAAAAAAAAACAAACATTTTTTTCAAATATCAATGTCCATGTATGAGTTTCAGTTTTGTATCATATTTGATACATCGGGTCTCAATGCTCAAATATTATTTCTGAACAAACACATAATATAACACAAACATGTCTAACAAAATGGTAATTCCTTTTTAAAACTGGCAAAGTTCTGCCTCCTTCCTCATGAATAACAATTTTGTAGTGTCACTGGAAAGGCCTCGGTGGATTATCTGTGTATTGCATGTATCTAATTGTATACATCAGGTTTTTCAAAAGAAAAAATATCACACTGATCATGTGGAGGGCTTGAAAACTCATGTATCAAATATGGTATGTTTGGCGTTATAGGCTTATTATCTACACTTGTATTGACCACTGCTACATGTGGATGTTATTCAAGTGAGATCACACACCAACAGACATATGATCGACAACACTTCAAATGCTAATGCTAATATGTATAATAATGTTATGTCTTATGCAGTGTTTTCTACATCAGTTTCATTTGATGCATCTTTCTTTTCTGTTTTTATCTGCATCAGTGTTTCCACCTTTTCCATCTTATTGTATATTGTTTATTATTTTCATTCTGTGTCTTTTACTTTGTCATTTTCATCTTGTTGCGGCTTTTTTTTCCCATCATACCATAGCATTATTTTCTCTTTAATCTTGTTACATCTTAAACATCGGTTTCATCTTTTGTATCATTATCTTTTTACTTTTAGTGTGATTTTTTTTGGTGAGTTTTATTAATGAGCCAAACTTTGCACATTATTATTATTGTTTATTTTATTATTTCTCAAACCACAGGGAATAATGAATTTTACTGAGTTATTGAGGAACCTCCTTATCCTCAAATATATGAAAACATCACTACTACATAATTTTAGACAGTGTTCAGTATTTATAGGTTGTTATGATAGTATTTTCACTAGTCCAACTCACTTGAGACCAAAGTAGGCTTTTATATATGGCCCTTAAACAAAAATGATTGATAGTTAATGCCTTCAAATTTATCCCACAGGCCCACGGACGGACGGACGGACGGACGGACAGACAGACAGACAGACAGACAGACAGACACACAGACACACAGACACACAGACAATGTAGCAGCAGCATGGCACATATTCAATAACATTACGAAATCACAGCAAACATGAGTAAAGACAAATGTAACATAATAATACATACTACAGTCTTTCTGTACCTTTTCTGCAATCAAGAGATGGTTTTGTGTTCATTCAGATTCTCAGCAGATCTATGAGGTTTAAATTTGCAGTTGATCTACATGTATTTTTTACACTTCTTGAACTTTGAGCAGATGAGGTGCTGGACTGTCATCCAGGTGAGGGGCTTTATACATGAATCCACATGAACAATTAATGAAGATCCAATGGGGTTGAAGAATATGGCAAATTGGTGACATCAGAAAAAAGTTATGTGGACCATTATTGTAACTCGTGCGTTTACGTGTTATCCAGTATTAGGAGGTCGTGGATGAAGAAGCAATACACAAAGAGGGAATCACTCCACAGGAGAAATATTTATTAGCCATTAACAGCTCAAAAAAAAAAAAAAAAATCATTTTACATTATGTAGTGGTCCATTCATATACAAAATGACACCAGAAAAAGGTGTCAGCTAGTGATGATGTCAGGTCAAATACATTATTTAGACTGACACTGGAGTCTTCAATAATTAAAATATCAGCACTGGTGAAACAGGATGAGATGAAAAAACGGAATTTATCTTTAACAACAAAAGCACTAACACTCTGGCAATTTATAAAGAATTCTTTAAAATGAACATAACTTACTCTCTGATGTATTAATTAATTAATTTATTTTTTCATAGATCTGTATGTTTTAAGTTTTTATTATTTGTGTATTCTTCTTTGTGTCTCTAAGTCTTTGCAGTATTTAAATGTATTTGTTTAGATGCTTTTTCCTTTTGACATCTTGATGTTTGTTCAAAATTTCTCTGTTTTTTATACCTATATATTTTCAGTAAAGTTGAAGGGAAAAAAAATACAAAAATAAATTATATTATATACACACACAGGGTGGGGAAGCAAAATTTACAATATTTTGAGGCAGGGATTGAAAGACAGTGTATGACCAATTAGTTTATTGAAAGTCATGAAAATTTATTTGCCACAAGAAAATTTGCATAATAGAAAATGTTTTTATTCTGTGTCCTCCTTCTTTCTCTATAACTGCCTTCACACGCTTCCTGAAACTTGCGCAAGTGTTCCTCAAATATTCAGGTGACAACTTCTCCCATTCTTCTTTAATAGTATCTTCCAGACTTTCTCGTAATAGTTTTGCTCATAGTCATTCTCTTCTTTCCATTATAAACAGTCTTTATGGACACTCCAACTATTTTTGAAATCTCCTTTGGTGTGACGAGTGCATTCAGCAAATCACACACTCTTTGACGTTTGCTTTCCTGATTACTCAAATGGGCAAAAGTTTCTGAAAAGGTATGGATAATAGTGTTAGGTATGATTATGACATCAATATATGTTTGGTTTCAAAACAATTGACGTAGTGCCTGCTGAGAAAAAACAACTAAATGTTCATTGTAAATTTTGCTTCCCCACCCTACCCCATTTCATCCATGTATATGTTACCTGTTGTGGTGAGAGACTGTGATGAAAAATGACTGTGAAGAAATGATCAGTAGGTTTCAGAAAAGGTTCAAATATGTTTCTGAGATGCCCACTACAATGAAGTGTAGGCAACAGTGTGGTGTGGGCAGAAAAACACATTTGGACAGAACTGTAAAAGACCTCAGTCTTTATTTTTATTCACAAACTGCTCTGTTCCTGCCACTGCCTACAACAGTATTTAACAACCAATAAACAATAAACACCATATGTGTTCACATACTAAACCTATTATAGGATGGGTTTTTAATAAATGAAAATAGTCTATAAAGTTTTATTACGCATTACTATTTAGTACAGGGGTTCTCAAAGCGGGGTAGGCATTTCCCCAGCGGGTACTTGAAAATATTTTTTAAAAATACATTTAACAAGTCATCATTTACTGAATACAAAATAAATAATGAGAATTACAGCTGATATATGAAACACAATAAATACATTCATATAATAGTTTTATTGTCAACCATCTTGTTTAAGCTTTGGTAACATTTTAAGAACATATCTATTTTATATAATTTAAAATGAGTTCATTTGAGTAGCTAATTAATTTTTGTTGATGAAACGTTCATTTATTAATTAATGACCAATTTATTTTTCTTATCAGTGAAAGAGGGCACTTTTCAGTTTATATTTTGCGCACAAAATATACTTTAAGAAATTGTTATCTTCTATATATTACAGTTACATATATGTTGTTTGTTTACACAGTTTTGAAAATATGATGCTTGAATTGAGCAGAAACAATTTTTTTTGTTTGAACTGAGCAAAAATCTTGAATTAACCAAAAAAAATCTACCAATGGAAGAAGTGAAAATTATCTTGGTAAAATTTCTTGAAATATGATTTGCCAGATCTACTGTCTAAAAATAAGTTCTTATATCTCACTGAAAAGTTACTCTTTAGGTGATTATGTCTTATTTTAAGTGTGATGAGATATTTTGACTAGAAATGAGAAAAATACACTTGGTAAGATTTAGATTTTTTCCACTGTTGTTCTTTTTTTTAACATTCCATTGTGGGTAGTGTCCTGCATTTGGCATTATATTCATTTTCAGAACAGAAAACCTAAACAGTTGGAAGGTTTCCATGGAATGTAAAGCAAATATAAAGGTAATTTTGAGTAGGAAAAAAGGAAATCTGATGAAAATTGAATGTATGTGCTTTGTGGTAAAGTGCTTTGGAGCTTCATAATAACATGATGGTGGCAATAAGCAGAGAAGTACATCCTGTGACTGCTGTCTGTTCAAATGGATGTAGTGTTATTTATTTATTTATTTATTTATTTATTTATGTAACTGGGATCGGTTCAAGCATCCCCTCAACCCTCCAGAGGATTAGATGTCTTCAAAAATGAATGAATGACTCTCTTCATAAGCCAACACTACTGTCAGACTGACATGTTTTCACACTTTATGGGAATATCTGGATAGATTACAATGATCCAACATCTTATTAACTAACTGAAATAAATGTTGATCGACTAAAGTGTTTCTATGTCCTATTAAATACATGGACTCCTTTGGGTTTCCAAAAACTTTTATTGAATATTAATCTTGAAAATGTACATTCTCCTGACTCTAACAAGGGTATTTATACTTTTAATCATGATTAGAGGGGTGTTCAGTTGGTTGCAATCTACAACTCCACCACTAGATGCCACTAAGGGTAACACCTACACGCTTTGATCCACCATCCACCTGTCACCTGTCAATATACGAATCCACCTGTGCTGATTTTTCTTTATATCTATATCATAATACTGGGAAGGTCTGTGTGCATGCTGGGGTGCCGTGGGGGGGGGGGGGGGGGGTAAACATGACAAATTGATGGGGCCCAACATTTCCAGGGGGCCCAGTGGATGTAGGTTAGAAGCTGAGGAAATTTTGTGTATGCTCCGCAGTAAAAGAGGGGAGTCGGATATTCAAAGTTAAGTTTTACTTTAATTTTCACGCCTGTCGTGGTTGTTAAAGCACTTACGAAAGGCACCCCTATATCTCCAGTTGTTACAGTACATTCATACCCGCCCCCCACCCCCACACACACACACACACTCCGACGACAGATTTACAGATGTCTTTCCTCAAGGGCCCACAACATTTACCTTCCATGGGGTCCACAACTGGTGGCGGCGCCCCAGTGTGTGTTTGTGTGTGTGTATCTGCACAGATCTGAGAAATTGAGATGTTTTTAACTGGCCAATTTGGTACCTATAGTTGAGGAATAGTCCCATCTCCACATTAAATATCTCAGCAAGTTGATTCGAGCAATATTTTGGGAGATATTAGTCATTTTGGAATGCAATAGTCCAGTGGTTTCCAACCTTTTTTGGCTAATGACCCCATTTTAACATCACAAATTTCTGGCGACCCCAGACATTTAAAACAGAGACATTTTTTTGGCGGAAATTAATTTGTTTTTGATCATGTAATAGTTTGCTATACTATGCTGCAAGTAAATGTTAATTTTAGAGAACATTTTGTCTATTTAAAGTATATTATTGTGGATGGAGGCAGTAAAGCCAGGTGTAGATTACTACACAAAGTGAGAATTTTATTTTCCTTGGTCAGGATATGTACAGTTAGTCCAGCTTGGATTTACAAGGCCAATAATTAATACTGAACAAACAAGAACTCAAACTATGAATCATGAAAGAGCTGCAGCATCTGAAACCAACCACAATGAACATTTGAAAGATAAACAGTACCACAGTGCTTCAGTTTCAGCTTCACAGTTTGTCATGTCTTTGATGTATTGTGATTGTCTTTCTCAACTCACCATATATTTGTTCTTAGTAAGGTTTTGTTTTCATTTTTATCAATTACTAGAAATTTCAGGCGACCCCACATGGGGTCCTGACCCCAAGGTTGAAAAACACTTCTATAGCCTTACAATCACATTGCTCGGTTGACAGGAAGCGCAGTACCACGCTGCATGACAGTAAATGAAGTTAAAAACAGGAACAACACATACTAACTTCAGTCTCTAGATATCTGTATTAATATTACCCATGGTTCCCCACAAGTCAACGCGCTAGTAATTCCATAATTATCAGTAAATATTTGATTGGGTAGTTGTATGTCCAGACCTACCTGTGGTTTTGCCTCCAGGCAGTTGAGTTCACATCTTTCTTCTTGTTTTTTTTTTTTTTTTTTAACAATAATGAATTTGCCTTCACCAGAGTTTCACACAGCTCTTCACTCATCATGTCAATACTGATCTCTGATTACATCATTTATCATCAGGACTGTATTAATAAACAATGAATTCAAAGGCTCTGTCTTTCTCTAGTTCTTTTTAGTGTGTTTTTTCGTTTTCTTTCGAGCTTTGACCCACCATGACCCAAAAGCAATTCTCAGAGGTTGGTTGTCATGTTAGATGGATGACGCCATCAACAGCCACTGGTGATGTAGAGGGGCATTAAATATGACGAAGGGACAGGACATAGACGTAGGCGTCAAACATCGCACTCAAAAATAGAAGCCTTGCTTTTCTTTTACATTTGATTTATCTTTATTTTGTGATGTTTCATACTTTATTTTCCCTTCTCTTTTCTCTCCTTTATGTCTATTTTTACTTTTAGGCATAGAGTCTGCATCTAGTTTGCTTTCTTTTATTTTTTTCCACCCACATTCTGTCTACTCTGACAGGGGTCAAGTGCCATGTTAGATGGATTGAGACATCAGACAGCCTGATGTGACTCAGCTGAGATGAAGGAGTCGCATTAGGACACATCATAGACATAATGAAATGTAAACAGAGCATGAAGACAGACCTGCCTGTCTGGGAGAAATGTTAAACATTTAGCCCGACTCTGCTCATAACAGCCTATTCCTCATTTCAGCTCCGTTAGAACTACTCTGCATTTGAGCTGAAACTGGTCTGTGGTTATGAAGCTGCTTCTCTCTCCCTCTCTAATCCACTCTGACCCCAGACCCAGTCTCACAGGTCAGCTGCCATTTTAGATGGATGGAGCCATCAGCTGCTCTGACCTTTTTAGTCCAAATTACTGACTACTGGCTTGTGGACTGTGTGCACTCAGCCTGTCTGTTTCCTTTTCTGTGTTTTCCTGTTATACCACATCACAGTGTCTGCTACAAGTCATCACCGCTGAAGCTCTTGCATAAAGGCTGGTTATATTCTTGGCTTTTGTCCACAAGTGTTTGCAGACTAAATATAATGCAAATGCAAATGAATAGAGTGCCATTAAGATGTACTTTGACTTACATTTCATTGTAAACAGTCTGAATACCCCATGGTTCCTGGTATGCCATTTTTGTAAATATATAGGTATTTATTCGTAAAATTCCATCTTCTACACATTAGAGAAAAAGTTGGATAATAATTAGTTAGAAAATCCTGACTTGTTATAGAAGCAGCATCTGGTAAAGGTTTCATTCTTTGGGGACAAAGATGATTTTCTCACAAATAAGAGGAAAAATGACTGAAATGTTCTTATATTAGGAGCACCGCTCTTAATTAACCATACTGGACAAATACCATGAAGAAGAGAAAAGTTTTTTGAGGAGATGAAGAAGAAAGTCAGTAATAACAAACATGGAGACGACAGAGGCAACACTACTGTGATACTAATATTGCAGCGTTTTTGCTGGTAAAGTTTAAAAGCTTCGCTTCAACAGGCAGAGAAAAGATAAAAGAGCGATAAGTTTCATTTTCACTTCTAGTGGCATGGTCTGCACCGCTCTGTACCCCCGGATCAGCCCTGGGTAGTTGTCATAAATATGTCAGTAGTTTTTCTCTAACTCACACAGTCGCTCTTTGAACAGATCCTCTACCTCCACGGTTCTCACTGGTATTCTCCGTCTAGGTACGCATCCATCAGCACATGGAAAACAGATGGAATGTACGCAGAGGACAGACAGAACACTCTGTCCGTATCCGTCGTTGTCTTTAATGTAACTTTCAATCAGCGTTACTTTTATCACCGTCATTTATTTTGAAAACTCTCCACACTCCCCCCACATTATTCCACCGCTGCGTACCTGCTGCACTGAACTGTGAATGTCACACAGCCGTAAGTGGTATTGGTGCATCTGTATCGGATATATTTTCTGAGTACAAATACAAGTACACACACTGAGTATCAGAGCCGATGCCCAATACCAGTATCAGATCGGTGCATCCATATATATATATATATATATATATATATATATATATATACACACACACACACACACACACACACACACACAGGGTGGGGAAGCAAAATTTACAATATTTTGAGGCAGGGATTGAAAGACAGTGTATGACCAATTACTTTATTGAAAGTCATGAGAATTTATTTGCCACAAGAAAATTTACATAATAGAAAATGTTTTTATTCTGTGTCCTCTTTCTTTCTCAATAACTGCCTTCACACGCTTCCTGAAACTTGCACAAGTGTTCCTCAAACATTCGGGTGACAACTTCTCCCATTCTTTAATAGTATCTTTAAGAAAGTCGACATTGCTGTGTGATGTTCTATTGGTAGCATGTTCTAAAATGCCCCAAATAGCATAATCCAGAGGGTTTAGATCTGGGCTAGAAGGCGGCCATAAACATGATTCCCAAAAATTGCTAAAATTGGATTTGCAGAAATCTTGTATTTTTCTAGCTGTGTGGGCTGGAGCACCATCCTGTGTCCATACATAATTTCCATCTGGGTAGTTCGCTTTAAGCCATGGCAATACCTGGTATCTGGATGGATTTGGTTGGATCCTTTAGGATTTTGGATTTGAGAGCTTTAATAAAAGCTTTAGTACGTTTTTTGTTGCTTCCTCCACTTCCAGACTTTCTCGTAATAGTTTTGCTCATAGTCATTCTCTTCTTTACATTACAAACAGTCTTTATGGACACTCCAACTATTTTTGAAATCTCCTTTGGTGTGACGAGTGCATTCAGCAAATCACACACTCTTTGACGTTTGCTTTCCTGATTACTCATATGGGCAAAAGTTTCTGAAAAGGTATGGATAATAGTGTTAGGTATGATTATGACATCAATATATGTTTGGTTTCAAAACAATTGACGTAGTGCCTGCTGAGAAAAAACAACTAAATGTTCATTGTAAATTTTGCTTCCCCACCCTGTATATCTATCTATCCATCCATCCATCCATCCCCCTCTCTCTCTCTCTCTCTCTCTCTCTCTCTCTCTCTCTCTCTCTCTCTCTCTCTCTCTCTCTCTATATATATATATATATATATATATATATATACACACATATGTATTATTGTTATTTATCATTTCAATTTTTTTTTTTCTGTACTGTTAAAATGTTCTTGTGTGGAAAATTTTACAGTAAAGTTGTTTTGCAGGGAAATTATCTGTAGCCTTTGTAGTTTTTATTTTTTAGGTGAAGCATGGGGATATAGCACCACCTTATGGAATGTTTACAATGAAAACACGAGACAAAATATTTCAGAATAATTCCCACCAATAAAGTATATATTGGTGGGATGTGTAAGTCTGAATTATTCTGATCCAAATCTAATCTTATGACTGCTACTAATAACTGTTTCCATGGTAAAACCTTTGTTTGACTTCTAAAAAATAAATAAATATAACAATGGCCAGTCTTTTGAACGGCCAAAAATGCCATCTCTGTTTTGGATATTTCAGCCTCTAAAGTGCAAAAGTGAATGAAGATATCTGTATGCATTTCAGTGCATAAAGGCTAAAGGTTGAAGTCTAACCTCAACACTGATGTGTATGGACTGATAAAACCAGATGGGCTCAGGATTACTGTGGCTAATATTACAACCAATTAAGTCAATGGTTGGATAGCTCAATAAGTAATGCTGCTAACTATGATGTGGGAGACCAGTGTTCCAGTACGCTGAACCACTTTACCCATGTTAATTTTGGTTCATTTTTACATGTTCTATTGACCATACACTGTATTCTGACAATCTGAAGTTGAACTGTATGAGGCACAGATTACTGTTCAATGTATCTACTGTACTGCATTTTATCTTCATGCAGCTCTGTAATGTGCAAATAAATGACTTATTTTTGCACAATCAAATTAAAAAGATAATAAATTGAAAAGTATTTACATCCTTGTTGCTTAGATAACCATTCAATCACACAGCCTACACATTAAGAAAAAAAAGGTATTACATAAATTGTGGCCAATGGGAGGGCAATGTAATTTAGATGCTTGTAATAGATGACCACTGAGAGGCTCGATATGTTAAGTGTCACAAGATAATTTTTGTTGTGATTTGGCGTGTTGACCCGCATTATGTAATAAATTCCCATTATGTAATAAAAGTTCAAAATGTAATAAGAATGTCACGTCATCTTGTAATAAAGCCACATTATGTAATAAACTGACACATTTTGTAATGAACGTCAACACATTATATAGTAATTTTTTTCACATTATGTAGTAAGTTATTACAATTTGAGAAATTTATTACAAAATGCACTTGACACATTTTTATTTAAAAAAAAAAGTAATAACATGGTTCATTAAGTAATAATAATCCAAATTAATATAATTTCAGAGTAATTTAGAAGAAATTAGTCACAGGAGCTACAGGTAATGTAATCAGAACTTTAACCACAATGTTTAAAGTTTAATTTAGCACATTACATTTTCCTGAAAATAAAAATGTGTCAAGTGCATTTTGTAATAAATTTCTCAAATTGGAAAAACTTACTACATAATGCAAAAAAATTTACTACATAATGCACTGAGGTAGTTTATTACAAAATACGTCAGTTTATTACATAATGCGGCTTTATTACAAGATGACGTGACATTCTTATTACATTTTGAACTTTCATTACATAATGGGAATTTATTACATAATGCGGCTCAACATGGCGCTACGTAAATAAAATTTCACTGATTGATTGATTAATTGACTGTGGGCTACACCAGGGCTCTCTCTCCTCACACAAGCCAATTTAACCACTGACTGCACTGGGCAACAACAACCAAAATGTTGCTTGTACTGAAGGAAAAATGTGATACTGACTACATCAGGTGTGCTGATTCTAAATAAATAAATATGCTAAATAGGCTCAAAATTGTGTCTTTATTATGCTTATGGGATATGACAGTTTGCGGCTGTAGGATATACTTTTTGGGTGCTTCTGTTTCCATCTCAGAAATACCTTGATGAAATGGTTCAGCATGCTCATCGCTTACATCACCCAAACTGAGTGGGAAAAAAAATTAAAAAAAATCAAGGTGCGAGTGGAGGAATTTAATTTTGAGCAACACTCAGTGGCCCATCTGTTCACATGATTGTAGCGTGTCCACAACTAGTTGATCATAATTTTGGGCTCCGTGGATGCCAAAATGAGTTCCAAGCTTTAAATTCCAGAGAGCTGATCTTTGAGGGGAATGCGGGGTCACCGATGACTTCTCCAGTCTAATAATTCCAACTTTGCAATACTTTGCAAAACATCAGATTTTTCTTTCAAGTTTTTAACCCTTTATCGGGCAAGTGACAATTTTTGGTAATTTCCACTCACATCACAAGACAGTGACAGTAGCAGTTCCAGTGAGGACAGTGAATCAACGATCTCAGGTCCAATGTGGTCCACAGGGTCTGTAAGGTCCACTTCTGCATGAACAGTGAGTGTACCTGCTTTGTTAGGTACCATGAAGTAATGGTACTAATGTAAGGAATGATGTTCAAAGGGATAATGTGGATGTGGACAGGGGTCTGGATCAGCACTTATGTTGGTCTAATGATCTAAACGTGATGTTCTAATGTTCTAAAATACACGTTCCTTTCACATTATGTGTGTTTTTCTTGTATTTTTTTATGTTTACTTCTTGGGTTCTTTTTTTCTTGGCCACTAATGGGGAAGGAACCAAATATGGTACCTTCATTGATCTTGATTTTCTACATAACAAAAAAAAAAAATTGAAATATTTCACAAAAGTAATAAAGTCTTGCTATGTCCTTCAATAACACTAAGGTTGAAATGTTGAGTTTCAGAGTATTTCTATGAGTGCCCCATAAAGGGTTAAAGACATCTGAATTTTGATCAGTTAGAATTTACAATGTGACAGTCTGCTAATGGCTACATACTGACATGTCCATAAGTCCAAATCTTAACATGTTAGCAAAATAACGATGTGTCTGGTTTAGGTAAAATATGTTTTTTTTTTTCTCCAAGTAGCAAAATCACCATTGTTTCTAACTCATGTATTCACATATGTTGTCAGTTTTCCATCTTGGCTTTGGCCACAGAAGTTGTCTTGCTTTTCATCCAAATTATAAATAAATTACCCAGAAATGTTAGGTTTATATTTCGTTCTTCTTGTGTCAGATATGCAGCTATGGTTGTCATCAGTCCTCTGGCTCCGGCTCAGCCAGTTTTATATGAACATGTGTATATAATAGTGGAGTGGCTAATCGGGATATTCAGGAGGATTCCCGATGGGCCGGCTCATGTCAATCTGGACTTTGGGCCGATTGGATGGGAAAAATAATTTTGACATTTATCTGTCACTTCTCAAATCTTCTTCTGACATTCATTTTCCGTTCATCTGACAGCGCAGCCCCTACATCGCAGTAGAGTAGATGGGTTCTACCAGCTGAGGGCATTCTTCCCTCCCAAATGTTTAAGTTGGTTTGGCCCATGAGTCGTTTTTTCTGGAGCTGCTGTGCGAGTCAGTGGGTGGTGACGAAGGGCAGGAAGAGGCCAGGTGGAGCTCAAAAAGCCAGGTTAAAAAAATGGAGCTACTGAAGAGCCGTTCCAGTTTGCGTACCAGCCGAACCGCTCCACAGAGGACACCGTCTCCTCTGCGGTCCACCTGAGCCTAGAACACCTGGAGGGGAAAACACCTATGTGCGGATGCTGTTCTTGGACTTCAGTTCCGCATTTAACACAATCATCCCCCAGCATCTGGTGAGCAAACTGGGGCACCTGGGCCTCGGCAACCCCCTATTTAACTGGCTACTGGACTTCCTGACCAACAGAACCCAGTCTGTTCGCTTGAATAACAACTACTCCAGTGTCATTTCCCTGAACACCGGTTCCCTGCAGGGCTGTGTTCTCAGCCTGCTGTTGTCCATCCTGATGACCCATGACTGTCGTCCCAGGTTCAATTCGAATCATGTTTTGAAGTTTGCGGACGACACCACCGTCGTGGGTCTTATTCAGGATGGCAACGAACTGGCCTATAGGTAGAAGGTGAAACACCTGGTGGACTGGTGCAGGGTCAACAATTTGATCTTTAATGTCAATAAGACGAAGGAGATGACTGTTGCCTTCAGGAAGACCCGGCCCAGTCATACACCTCTCCGCATTAATGACACTGGTGTGGAGGTCATCAGTAACATCAAGTTCTTGGGGGTGCAACTCACGGACAGTTTAACCTGGACCCTGAACACCACGGCTCTGGTGAAAAAAGCACAGCAGCGCTTGCACTTCCTACATCGGATTAAGAGAGTCCCCCCACCCCACCCCCCCGTCCTGACCACCTTCTACAGAGGCTCGATAAGAGAGTATATTAACCAGCTGCATCTCTGTCTGGTTCGGGGCCTGCAAGGCCTCGGACTGGAAGGCTCTGCAGAGGGTGGTGAGGACGGCGGAGAAAATAGTAGCTCTCCTCCATCCAGGATATTGGGTGCAAGCGCTGCCTGTCCAGAGCCCAGCGCATCTCCTCCAACTCTTCACACCCACACAACGGACTGTTCACACTGCTGACCTCAGGCAGGAGGTCCTGCAGCATCCGCTGCAGAACCTCCAGATTCAGAGACAGTTTTTTCCCCCTGGCCATCAGACTGTTGAACAGCCAAAGGAAATAGGACTTGTTCCAATCTGCTGCTGCCCTGTTAGTGCAATAAATCTGAAGCACTTTATTGCACTATGCACTTTAGTTTTTAGTCTTTTAATTTTTTTTAATCTAAATTTTTAGACATATACACGTGTTTACAGTATTTTAGATTATTTTTATATTTCGTGAAGTGTGTTTTAATTTATTTTATAACTGACACTGTGGTGAGCTAAGCACCTGAAATTTTGTTTAATAAGGTACTGATGGTGCATTATTGAATGACAATAAAGGAAGTCTGAGTCTGAGTTTAGTGTAAACCTGGTGGATTTACCTACTGGGTGTAACCCCCCACCCCCATTTGAAAATCTGCAGAAAAAAATGCTGTTTTCAAACCTCTGTCTTCTGAAATCTCTGTTGGCCAAAGGTTGATCTACCTGATTGTCTTGGTACTTTTTGGGCTCTGACGTTTATATTTAAGCTTCAGGGTTACTTCGGATTAAAGTGTATATTGTGTGAAATATGACTGTTGTACACAGTATGTTCTGTAAACAAAGCAGGCGGTCCTGCTGAGGAGGAGTATGACAGTTCAGAGAAGGATATCAAATATGTATAAGGTTTGGGTAGGTGGGGGTGCAATTTGTTTATTTCATTGCACATTTAATTTTATTAAATTTTTTTCCTCTTTTTTTTGCTACACTCTAATTAGAACGCTCTTTCATTTGTTGTTTTTCTATGCATGCGTGGATGTATACATACATACACACATACACATATACATACATACACACACACATATGTGTGTGTCTATATGCATATATGTTTATTCATTCATTCATTTATTCATTCACTTTCTGAACCCACTTTATCCTCACTAGGGTCACGGGGATCGCTTGGAGCCTATCCCAGCTACTTACGGGCGAAGGCGGGGTACACCCTGGACATTTCGCCAGTTCATCGCAGGGCTGAACATACAGAGACAAACAATCACTGTCACATTCACACCTATGGGCAATTTAGATTAACCAATTAACCTATCAGTCCATGTGTTTGGTTGGTGGGAGGAGCCAGAGTACCCGGAGAGAACCCACGCAGACACGGGGAGAATATGCAAACTCCACACAGAAAGGTTCCACCCCCATCGACTGGTGTTGGAATCGAACCCAGGACCTTCTTGCTGTGAGGCACCAGTGCCCCATATATGTTTATACATTTTTTTTTTTTTTTTTAAATTGAAGAAAAATAGGACACTTCCAGTCACAGAATTACAATTTTTCTTCCTTTTTTCCATGGTATAAACATATGTTTATACTATGGAAAAAAGGAAGGTAAATTGTAATTCTATGATTGGAAGTGTCCTATTTTTCTTCAATAACAAATATTGGGGAAAAAATTGTTTTTGTGAGTTAACTTTATTAATAATAATGGATTAGATTTATATAGTGCTTTTCTATGAAAAGCATACTCAAAGTGCATACAGTGGATTCATTCACTCACACATTGATGGTGGTAAACTACACATGTAGCCATAGCTGGGGCAGACTGCCGAAAGCCCCCCATCGAACATTCATATGCCAGTGTGAGTAGCAGCACTGGACACAACAGCGCATGACTAGGAGAGAGCGGGATTCGAACCACCAACCCATCAGTTATTGGATGACCTGCTCTACCCCCTGAGCCACGGCTTTGTCATTAGATTACTGTTTACTCTACTGCAAACAAATTTACCCAAGGGTACCAATAAAGAAACCTTGAAATACAGAGGATTATTTTATAATAAATGGTGATAAATCCCTTAGGAAATGTTAAATATAGAGAAAAAAATCATGTGGGAATGGCCATCAAAGTAACACTGGGTCTTTACAGGTTAATCTATTCTACGCAATGCACTGTGTGTAAAGAAATATCAGAGAAATGATGCTCCATATGATTCTGTATGGTGTCCTAAAAATCTACAGTGAATTACAGGAACTAGTATGTTACTATTAGTTCAGACACATGGCTAATTTGTTTCTTAAGTGTCACCAAGTTTCGTTCAGAGAGCTTTGTGTATCTCCACAGGCAGATAACAGCAGAAAACTAGCAAATTGTATGTTAAACCTACAGCGTGCGACTGAAAACACACTGATCAGCAGGACACAAAAGGAAAAACGAGACAGACAATCCATAACATTCATGGTCCTTGATCTCTAATTTGTGCACTTTGTGTCGTCTCCTCCCTTTGTGTGTGGATTCAGCGTTGTCCAAGACTGATTTCCTTTACTGCTGTGCCTCTTTCAGGTGCCACTCTTCCATGGTCGGATGCTGTGTTAGGGAGGAGAAAAAAGCTGCCTCCGTATGAAATCTTACAGCCGACTGGGAATATTACTCAAACCTCTGAGGCATGTACCTTTCAAATGAAACCCGAGAGAGAGTGAGCTGCTGGAAGAAAAGGAAAGGTAGGAGGGACAGCAAGAGGGGGGAGTTTATGATGCGTTAAAATGATCCAAGGAACAGTATCCATTAATTCTCATGAAGCTACAAAACTCACAGTTCCATGTTTTCTCTCTCATACTCTCCCACAATGGAAGTTTTCCACGTTTTCCACAAAATGAATGGGGCAAAAACCTGGAAATATACAGGTTCTTATGGAGTTATAATTTAGGAACAATATGTAAGAAAATGTACTTTTGTATTTATTTATTTATTTGACAGGGACAATGCAGTCAAACATAGTTGCAAGTTTGCAGCTGATGTGATGCATACAGAGTTTATAGTTAGTGCTAATTCTCAGCTCCAGTCCCCAGTTGGGCTCTTTCACAACATTGCAGTTCAAGTATTAAATATGCATCATTTAAAATGATCATACCATGCATAAAAATATAGTATATATACAAAACATACATCATTAAAAATGGTCATACCATACAATTTGAAAATAGTGTTGCATTTATATATGATAATAGACATAAATACCCTTAACATAGATAGTCTTATCTTATTTTTAGTTCATTTAAATAGCTGTATTTTGACTTGCTGCCATCTCTATAAAGCAATATTTTTTCTTGTTATGAGGTTTTATAGTTAGTTTTAACCCTATCTTACAAACAAGAAGCATCCAGGCTCTGAGTTGCATATGTATTTTCAGATGGATTATGCAACAAATGAAATCTACTTTTTCTTTGAATCAACATACTATACAATCAAGCATGACTATATTAAGGTATGATTTGCTAAAATACAGCATGTGCATAAAAATATATTATTTACAACAGTGCAATTAATGTTCAACGTGTCCCAGGTACTTACTGTATATATGGAGTGAGAGTGCAGCTGTTTATTGCACTTTTTATGGATGAACATACACACACACACACACACACACATATATATACAGGGTGGGGAAGCAAAATTTACAATATTTTGAGGCAGGGATTGAAAGACAGTGTATGACCAATTAGTTTATTGAAAGTCATGAGAATTTATTTGCCACAAGAAAATTGACATAATAGAAAATTTTTTTAATTCTATGTGTCCTCCTTCTTTCTCAATAACTGCCTTCACACGCTTCCTGAAACTTGCACAAGTGTTCCTCAAATATTCGGGTGACAACTTCTCCCATTCTTCTTTAATAGTATCTTCCAGGCTTTCTCATAATAGTTTTGCTCATAGTCATTCTCTTCTTTCCATTATAAACAGTCTTTATGGACACTCCAACTATTTTTGAAATCTCCTTTGGTGAGATGAGTGCATTCAGCAAATCACACACTCTTTGACGTTTGCTGTCCTTATTACTCATATGGGCAAAAGTTTCTGAAAAGGTATGGATAATAGTGTTAGGTATGATTATGACATCAATATACGTTTGGTTTCAAAACAATTGACGTAGTGCCTGCTGAGAAAAAACAACTAAATGTTCATTGTAAATTTTGCTTCCCCACCCTGTATGTGTGTATATATATATATATATATATATATATATATATATATATATATATATATATATATATATATGGTCATATGTATCTGGCACACTTGCAGATGTGATTACACTATTGCGCTATTTAATTTTGATTCACATACTGTTGTTTTGGGGTTTTTTTTTTCAAAATGTGCACAATGTCCATTTTATTTTCACTTTTGTTCATTTATAAATATGACCATCTCAAAAATTAAATTATGTAGATAAAATAAGCAAAATTATTCTGTGGTTTGAAAGGATTTTATAAATTATTTGAGGAAATTTGAGGAACACAGGCATGACATTTTCAATATGTGTTAAAATAAAATAATAATAATAATAATAATAATAATAATATATTTTCTGTGGTTTGTTGCACTTCTTTTAACAATTTATTTTTTTAGTATGGACTTACGACACATAACATTAATATGTAGGAAATAATGTTCACTATTACAGAGCTACAGTTCATGTGTTAAACCATATTTTCTGATGCAAAGAAATGAAAAAGTTTTGCATATGCAGTTTTACAGAGGCAAAGGAAAATACACACACTTTAGCAACATGTTTATTTATATGTGGGGCTAGAGGATGTTTTAATCTTTTAGTTGTCGTTAGATTTGTCTCCTAATGTGTGATATTGCGACTGCTAATGCAAAGTACTGCATGTGTACTAAGAGGGGAAAAATATAAAGACCAAAATTCCTTACAGGGATTAAAAAAAAAAAAAAAGCTATTTAACTTTTTTCTTTTCTTTTACCCAACCTTTTTGACAAATACATTAATCAACCAAATAATAAAAAATGTAGCTGTTACTGGGCTACACATTTTAATCACACATTAAGTGTTGTAATAATTGCAGTTTCTATTCTAAATTTAACCACAGTATTTCCGCAACTTTTTGCACCTAAACTAAAAGCAGTAATTTATAAATTTTAATTTTTTATGTTTTAATTAGTGCTTTTCCATAAACATATTTAACACACTGGAAAAGGTTTATGTAAATGATAACATTTAGCTTTAAAAAAATGAAAAAACTAAACCTTCCAGTATCTCTTAAAGAAATATATTGTTTTGCTCATTTTCGGTAGTTTTTTGGACTTTGTCAGAGTAAATGTACATAGAGGAAATGAGATTCCCCTTTTTCACATAATTATCTCCGCCAAGGAGGTTATGTTTTTGCCGGCATCTGTCTGTCTGTGTGCAAGATAACTCAAAAAGTTATGGACAGATTTGGATGAAAATTTCAGGAAATGTTGATACTGGCACAAGCAACAAATGATTAAATTTTGGTGGTGATCGAGGGGCCTTGGCGGAGGTCTGCGCTCTCTGAGTGCTTTTCTAGTTTCACATAATCCCAGATGTATTGGTATGGTATGGTATGCCTTCATCTGTACAGGGACAGTGCACAACAGTACACGGACCTACACAGAGTCAGAGGAAAGATGCTTGGGGCCAGGTTACAGCATAAGCGCCAATTTACACCTGTAGTCCCTGGACAGGTTGATGGTTAAAAACACGTAAATAAGGACAGAGTTTGGTATATGTAAATTATGAGACCAATTAATAAGTTACCATAGAGCAAAGTTATGTATGTGTCACAATAATCAAACAGCTACTCTAAAATCACACATCCTATCTAAGGACGTTTTCACACAGCATACTCAATTCCGTACCCCAGTATGCTGGACCCCAAAATCCACTTAGGTTGAGAAGGTAGTCCTGGGTCCGGACTGCCCGTACTCTAGCACGGTACATTGCCGTGTGAATGCGATCCGTGCCCGAGTCTGGAAGCGACCTAATCACCACTCCGACAACGGAAGTGGGTTAATCACCTTTTGTCTCCTGAAAAAGCCTGGGATCCGCGCAGCTCGGGCTCACCTTATCAACCGAACCACTCGATGATAAAACCGGGACAATAATGGTTGCTCTGCTTCCCTTTGTCTCAAACAGGCAAACAGATAGGTAAGGGTTTGTCTTCTTCTGACTTCTTCTGTTTGTAGGATAGAGACAGAATTCCTCCTACTCCGCCACCAACTGTTTCGTCCCTATAACACCCATTCATACCTGGGCATGGGCGGCGGTATGTGATTATGAACGCAACATCTACAGGAAAGGTATACGGTACGGACTCGAGTACACTGTGTGAAAATGCCCTAACATTCTCCATGCACACTCCCTCATTCTCCCAATCTCTTACCCCCCTGTCCCCCCCGCCCCACACACACACACACACAAGCACACAATCATGGGTTCATGACATAACATGCATTCTTATCAGTCGGAGCCACATTCATCCCTAATGTGAACAATCTTGACTTGACAGAAGCCATTTCGATTTCTTTCTCTATTAATCATTGAACTCAATTGATCACCTGACTCCTCAGTTTGCTGCATCTTCCCAGGCAGTGTAAAAACATGTCAGGTAAAACAGGTCATGATGGGGAGACCGAATTGTCCTGTTTCATCCATAGCAAAAGACATCACAACCATTTTAGATGGAAAACAGCTACAGACTGCTCTACTTCTTCCACTCCATGTGTAACGTTAGGGATGGGAATCGTTAAGAATTTAATTATTCCGATTCCATTATCAATATTGCTTATCAATCCGATTCCTTATCGATTCTCTTATCAATTCTCATTAGGTGAGCGAATAAAAAAGTACTAACGGGTGTGATTGCATTAACTGTCTTTTATATTTCCATCTCTGAACAGAAAATATAACATGTACAGTATGGACAAATAATAATAACAGATAACGCCGGGCCTGTTCGGGTGGGAGGGGGGGCTACAGTGAAAGTGAAACTAAAGGCGCTTTACTAATTCCTCTATTGCTGCGTTTCTACGATGTGGAACCAGTTCGACTCAGCTCGGCTTGTCTCCTGTTGTTGTGCACCTCATTTCCTTTCCCTTCTTACCTTCGGAAACTTGTATTTGAGGAGTTACGACGTTTTTTGCCCACACCGGAACCGGCCCGCCATTCACTCTGCCGCTACATTCACAAGCGCCGCTAAGTAGCTTATCAACTACGTGACATTACTGTAAATGATTCACATGCTGTGGACAAATATTTGAGGATATTGGAGGGATTCCACCCTTTTGAAGACATGGACGCTTTGCAAGTGTTACAAGTAAGTGGAACTGGTGTCGTCTTTTGAGACCATTTCTGCCTCAACGCCATGTTGGCTACGTTCTGACCAAAACAATGCAGCGTATGTGTGATGTCATTGCGCATGCACAACAAAGGCGGAATCGATAAGCAGAATCGTTAAACAGGCAGGCAAACGATTCCAAGGAATCGAGCTACTGGGAACCGGGTCTCAAAAAGAACCGGTTCTTGATTCCCATCCCTATGTAACGTAGCCTCCACCTCCTCACGACAAAATACATCCCAGATTATTCAGCACTAAGTAGTTTACAGAAATGCACATAATTTAGATTTTCATTCTTTTTTTTACAGTTTGCTTTAAATTAAACAATCATTTTGTGAGGAAACATCCTCTGTGTGACGTTTCATCTTCTTTGTATTCACCTATATGAGTGTTATTGGGCTGTTTATGGGCTCTCTGCACCAAAGCCTCTGAATTGCCGTGTTCCCACTTTGATTTGTGTTGTACTCTTGGTGAGCTGGAAATGATAGCTTTTACAGTCGCAATGATGAGACATTTTGGTGGGGAGGAAAACACTTTAGTTCAGCTATCAATTATTTTGTAACAGTATGTATCCCTTAAAACAAGTGTTGTTCTACCCACATATTTTGCTTACCAGCCTTTCTCTGTGCCCTCCTGCAGGTCATTCCATAAAGTGGCTCTAATTGGTGTTTTATTGGGTAGAAATATGCCACATTAGATTTGAGAGAAGAAGGAGCGCATTAGAAGAGCACAGCATGGAGCACGGTGCGCTTATCTGACTACCAGGACTGGAGGTACACACTAACGATACATTATGCTTTCCTGACTGTAACACATCCTCTGCACCTGTCTTCTCTCTGTCTTAAATTTCCTTTTTTGTGCCATACTCCATTTCCTCTCCCCCATCTTTGACTTGTATCTTTGTCAAGACATACAGTTTTTAAACCAGAAAGTCAAAATTTCCCTGCCTTCTTTTCTAACTTCTTGAACACATCACTCATATTTTCTGTGCCATCACATTTTCACAGGGATTTTTTTTTTTACCTTTTTTTTTTTTACAACAATTGTGGCAACTCTGTTCACAGCTTTGCAGTTTGAAGACTGTACTCAGAAATACCAGAAACCCTTGAGAGTTGATGCATGTGAATTTGTACTTTTCTTCAGACTTCAGGCTTCATATCATCAGAAATACCAGTAAAATAATGTTAGATTGAGAGGTCTACAGCATAATATTATAAACCTCGGATTTAGCATTCAGCACATTTGGATTTCTGAGAATTGCGCAATATTTATCTGAACTTAGTGCTAACATGCTGTCAAAGGTGAAGTACTCATGTATAGTCAGTACTAGTACTAACATTAATATTACGTTGACAGTAACACGAATATTAATGGAGAGTGTGTGTGCTATACTGACAATGTTTTCTCTGCTCTAAGCTTTTGTGCTTTTTTTGTCTTAACACTGAAAGAAAACTGATGTGAAAAGTTATATTAAAGACAGGCAGTTGAAGCCAAAAGAGAACCACAACATATGTGCTTTGTTGGATTATTCAATGACCTCTAAATATTTGAGACAATGCAAGTAATAGAATGTGTCATGGTATGTTTGTGCTGTGGCTTCAATGGTACTTCAATGGCTTCAACATATGAAACTAAAAATAAGATAGAACTGGTAAATTGAATTTTATCACTAGGTGTGTATATACACTCATCATGGAAGAAATTAGTCTGAATATGAACGTAATGATTCCTGTGCAATTGGTAGAACTCATACTACACATTAACTGTCAGTCCAGCTTGGATTGACAAGGCTGACAATTAATACTGAACAAATAATAACTCAAATGATGAATTATAAAAGAGCTACAGCATCTGAAACCGACCACAATGAACATTTGAAAGATAAACAGTACCACAGTGCTTCAGTTTCAGTTTGTCATGTCTTTTATGTAATATGATTGTCTTTGTCAACTCACCATATATTTTTATTAGTTAGTTTTGATTTGTATTTTTATCAATTACTAGAAATTTCAGGCAACCCCACTTGAATTCCAGGTGACCCCACGTGGGGCCCGACCCCAAGGTTGAAAAACACTGAAATATAGTGTAACCCACTCCTGGTAAGTACACCTCGCTCTAGGTTCATGAGGAGCAGAGTTCAGCTGCAATAAGCAACACATACACCAAGGGTAAAGTTACTCTAACTTTAGTTAGGAAATTGTATATGTGAACATAATACATACACTAATATACAAAATAAATGGGCCCTTTGAAAAATAAAAAAATATATAAAACAAAATAAAGAGTCCTTCTAGATGACGTTGAGTTTTTGTTTCCTTGAGTTTGTATGAAGTAAAGTTCTTCAGATCCTCGGGTACACATAAAATCGAACACCAAATAGTCATGTAAGTCAAAGTCATGTGTGTGGACATCCAATTTTGGACCAACGAAATGACTGGTACAATCCTACCACAAAGCAGATAGGGCATCCGACCTTTCAGTGGACAGGATTCAGTTCTCAGAACATCAGTGGGGTTGGCTCGCCATCTATTGAGATCGGTGAATCTTCAAGGAGTTTCAAATCCAACAAAACTTGACCTGCATTTTACAACCAGGTTATAACCTTTTGTAAACATTATAACTTTCATCTTTATGCAGATCACTTATATTTACCTATTAAATGTTAACATATTCACATGGCAACATGTTCACATTGTAACTTCCTGGCCAGAATCTCACATTACAGAAATATATATGCTTCTAAATGCTGAATAGTAGTGAATACCAATCAGTTAACCAAATAAAGTAATCAGACAGAATACTTAACTGATATAAGAAGTTAGAATATTTCTATTCACAACTGTTATAACTTGAAATTGTACTAAAAATATTAACAGTTCCAACTTAAAACATTTGAATAACATTTCACATTGGCACTTGGTATGCATTTTACACATGAACATAACCAGAGTTTCAGTTACATGTTTTTAACCTTTCCTTCTCTTTAAATGTGGAAGCTTATTTCAACAAAATACTTTCAGTAGGCTTTTAATTTACTAAATGTGATAAAGTAACACAAAAACATACATTTCACATCTTTATCAAACTATTTTTAAGCACAAGCTCGACTAATTAAGGCACGAGTGACTCAAAACATTAACACGCCACTAACACATGGAATGAAACAAGCTAGCTTACCGAGACAGGGTGACACGACGGAAACTCGCTGTTTCCCACGCTTCCCTTCAGTAACATCATTCACACTGTCACAGTTCATCCCTTACAGGTTCTTTCCACAACCGACAGTGTTTTTATTAACTTACTCCTTACTTTTCGTAAAGTTCAGTCTTAAAGAAAACGGTTAACATGGCACGAGCGAAATGGCTGTCCGCTCCTCTCCCATCTGCTTCCGATTAACAGGAAATAAAGTGGAGTGCGTCACGAAGCGTTGGCATTTCAAAATAAAAGTACATGTGTGTAAATTATACAGTAAAACTTTTACTTTATCAAAATAATGTTTTTAAACACAACTTAATCCTTATGAACTTTATTCTTAGAATTTTGACCTAATCTATTTATTATTGTTTCTACTTTTTAACCCTATTTATCAGCTGGGTTACAATAGTATCCTACATTCAAACATGGTTTCTTTTTGTGTGTGTGTGTTTTAGCGATTTAGTGATTTATTCCGAACATGCAATGAAATTTAACATATATGCACTTGCAAAACATACATAATAATACAAATATCAAGAATCATAACAATCTTAGTCAGAAGAAAAGCACAATAATTCCATTTACTTGCCGAAAAAGGGGTGGGAAGAAGTACAATTTATTTAATCCCACCCCCTCTCCCTACAATATTATTAATAATATATGTCCCTCTTCCTTTTACATTACTCTTCTATATTTATGCACACACTCATTCATCCATATACACATATATATATGTTTATACATATACACACATACAAATACACATATAACACTGGTCTACAAGCAAAATGCTTCCGGAACAAAAGTAGTGAAATTTTTCTTGGTTTAGGTCACTAATAAAGAAAAAGTAAGTCAGAAGTGCAGATTGGCTATAGTTTCCAAGATACAGTATTGGGTCAAAATAGGAAATTTGTGCAAAATAAGGCAAAAACAGTAATTTATCAGAAGGTACAGTGTGTCTACAAGCAACCGGTTCTATCTGAAAGCCTGTCTGCACATTCCAATACATTCATTTTAATATGTCTAGAGTTTTGACATAAAATGTTTTGTTTTTATTTGCAGAAATCTCTCTCTTGGAAGTGGACAAAATGCATGCATGTAGAGAAATTTCATGAACGGTAGCAGAAATTGACTTTTGCATCACAAGTGACATGTAACAGCTTCTAAGATCACATTTGTCAGATATCTCTAGTGAACTGTATCATTTTTTGATTTCAGATAGGTGAGATGCCTCGAATTTGTGTGAGCAACCCAGATAACTTCTGTTACGTTTGTGGTGAAGTGACGTTTGCATCACAAAAGTGCAACATAACTGCAGTGGTTAAAAAGGCATACCACCATTACTTTGGTTGCAGAGTTGGAGATCAGGACAAAGTTGGGCTCCACATTATTGTTGTAACACATGTGCAACTAATCTTCACCAGTGGCTCAACAAGAAAAGAAAATCGATGCCCTTTGCAATCCCAATGGTTTGGTGAGAACCAACAGATCACAGTAGCAACTGTTGCTTTTGTATGATTCCCCCATTTGCAAAAGGAATGTTGAGAAAGAAGAAATGGACAGTGGAGTATCCAAATATTCCATCAGCTCTGCGCCCTGTACCTCATGGAGAAGAACTACCAATTCCTGTACCACCAGAATCCTACACTCTGGACTCAGATGATGATCATGATGATGACCAGGATTCAGCGGGCCCTGAGCCATCAACATCAACTGACCCTGACTTTGAGCTGCCACATTCCTCTCCTGAACCACACCTCATATCACAGAGTGAACTAGAAGCACTCGGAGAGCGCAGACCTCCTCCAAGGCTGATCAGTGGCCCCCCCTGTGGGCCCCCCCACGCCAAGGAGGTTATGTTTTTGCCAGGGTTTGTTTGTCTGTCTGTCTGTTTGTCTGTCCGTTAGTGTGCAACATAACTCAAAAAGTTATGGACAGATTTTGATGAAATTTTCTGGTCTGCGCCCCCCCTGTGGGCCCCCCCACCCCCGATCACCACCAAAATTTAATCATTTCTTCCTTATCCCATTTCCAACAAACCCTGAAAATTTCATCAAAATCTGTCCATAACTTTTTGAGTTATGTTGCACTCTAACGGACAGACAAACAGACAAACAAACCCTGGCAAAAACATAACCTCCTTGGCGGAGGTAACTAAATGACCTGGTCAGAGATTTGGAGCTGCCTAAGAGTAAAGCAGAGCTGTTGGGTCGTTCAGATACTGAATAAAGGGAACTTTGTTGTTTTAAGTGATACTTTAGCTTGTTTTTCACAAGATATTCAATCACCTGATGTCTTAAGATATTTCTTGTTTATTTCTTGACAGATAAAGAAGTGCAACTTAAATATTTTCAAAATATAAATATTATTTTAAGCAAAAATGCCTAAATCTATTGTATAAACAGATGCGATTTTGATGTAAAACAATATCATTAAATATCTTGAATATATTAGCTAACCCGCACAGTTATCAATTGATTTTCAGTTCATCTTATCAAAATATATGAGATTTAGCCACTTCTTTCTCGGAAGCAGATCGAGTCCAAAAATTTGTAGACCAGTGTAATCTTTTACCAGTGCCTTTCTTAGTTGTGCCGGCGAATAAATAAACAAACAATAACTAACTCAAGGAAGGAAATATATACATAAACAACAGTGAACATATGGTGACAATTAATAACCCTCTTCCCTATATCTTGTGAAAAACATGTTCTTATAAATGTTTTTGAATTGTCTTATGTTTGAACATTTCTTGTGCTCCTTCCTCTGTCTATTCCATACTTTAACACCACACACAGATATACTAAAATTTTTCCTAGTAGTGCTGATCCTCTGAATTTTGAAATTAACCCTTTCATGCACAGTGGTCACTCCAGTGGACAGTTCTTCTCCAGCTGTTCTCTTGTATATTCATGGGTTTTGTTGTTTTAGTTCCATATCAGCCAACACAGTGGACACTTACGCACCATCCCATAATAATACACTGACATTCAGACCATTACTGTAACTGTACTGTTCCAGATAAATTATCTGTTAGAAAAAAAAAGTGTTTTTTTTTTTTTTTTTTTTTTGCATATTATCTCCATGAAAAGAGTAATAACTAGCATTAGAATATGTTAAAATGTGAGAAAACATCAGATTTTATTTTTTTTCATTGTTTTCATATCACTTTCTGATATTGGGTTTTGAACACATTTCTTTACTTCAAAAATTAAATGCATGGACATTTTTGTAACTCCATGAAAAAAAAAAAAAACAACCCTTGATCACATTGTTTTATTCATGCCTATGGAGGAATAAAAACACTCAAGAAAAAAATCTTAACTAAGGTTCTCATAATTAATGCATGAAAGGGTTAAATCTACCCCTTAACTGACTTTTAACTGACTTTACAGTGAAATGTGAGTTTGTTTAACCCTTTCATGCATTAATTGTGAGAACCTTAGTCAAGATTGTTTTCTTAAGTGTTTTTATTCCTCCTTAGGCATGAAAAAAACAATGCGATCAAGTTTTTTTTTTTTTTTTTTTCTGTGGGGTTACAAAAATATCCATGCATTTAATTTTTGAAGTAAAGAAACGTGTTTAAAACCCAGTATCAGAGAGGGATATGAAAACAATGAAATAAAAACATGTTTAATGCTGCTAATCTGATGTCGTCTCACATTTTAACATATTCTAATGCTATTAATTCCTCACTTCATCAAGATAATGTGCAAAAAAAACCTTCTTGTCTAACAAATAACAAATGATTTACACTCAAACATGTTACTGCAGATCAGGTTTTTCAAGAACAGCAAAGTAACAGTAATGGTATGAATGTCAGGATATGAGATGATGCGTAAGTGTCCATTGTGCTGGCTGATATGGAACTAAAACAACTAAACCCATTAATATACAAGAGAACAGCTGGAGAAGAACTGTCTACTGGAGTGACTTATGCATGAAAGGGTTAATCAAGTACCTGGATGTTCTTCTGGATAATAACCTAGAATTGGCTACAAATGCTGAGGATGTATGTAGGAAAGACCAGAGCCGGCTCTACTTTCTTTGAAGGTCCTTAAATGTGTGCAAGACCAGAGTATGTGGTTAAGGACAACATGCTGGCAAGCTGCTGGAATTCCTCCCCTTACCTCTGCTACACAGTGTGATAGCTGAGCTTAAGAGCACTTTCAGTAACAGATTTGTTCAACCTCGATCTGCAAGGGTGCAATACGCGAGGTCATTCCTGACGGGTGCCATTAGACTTTATAATTCATCTGCTTTTGTCAGGTCTGCTGACGCTGAACTGCTCATGGATTAAATTTGCCTTTTAATGTATTCCCTAACATTCTGATCTGTGCACATCTGTAGCTGAGTATATCTGGTTTACTTGAACATATCAGGACTGCTCTTTAAACTGAGATTTACCCTTTCACCTAAATTTTAAAGCATCACCTCTATTGTATTTTAATGCATCTGGCTGTGACAATGACTATTTACCCTCCACCGATGAAAAAAATCAAGTGGCTAATGTGGAATTTCACCTGTTAAACATCCCATTGCACTATGGATTTGAGTTATGAGTCAGGGTCAGTTTACAATAGAGATATTAAAGGGGTCATATTTTGCTAAATCCACTTTTATTAGTCTTTGGTTCATTTATTTGTGTATTTGGACCCTAATAGTTCATAAAGTTTGAATTTGAACCCTCCAGATACTGCAAAGCTATCTTTATATTCATTTTGACAAAAATCGAGTGGATTTCTACAAACAGTTTTAATTCCTGCTTAATTTCCTGCATCTATAACTAGTTATGGCACGACATTTACACATATAAGGCCAATACTTCTGACGACCATTTCTCCGAGTAATTGTCTGTCAGCAGCAGTGGTTGTTGTCCATACTGAAAATGTTTAGTTGTTGGTTGAACAGGACAGAGCAGCACAGTCAACAACCTGGAGGGGGGTGGAGCCTGAAGTGGCTCGTGCATTTAAAGGGCCAGCGCTCAAAACTACCTTTCTGGTGTCATTACTCAGAAATAGGGTTGAAGATGGACCTGTGGAGTTGAATTAATGAAGAATTCACACCCAAGCAGAGCATTTGCAGCTTATGTAGACCACTGGGAAATGTTTTAAAATGTATAATTCCATTCATAAATATCACTCTTTTAAGACAGGTTCATGTTGTTTATATTTGTTCACGGTGTTTTTTGTGAAAGGCTACTTTGTAAATTTGCACATTTTCATGCAATTTCACATCTTTACACTAAAAAAAAGGGAAAAATTTGGAGTTGTCAGTATTTATAGGATATTATGATAGTATTTTACCAGTCCAACTCACTTGGGACCAAAGTAGGCCTTTATATGGCCCCTAAACTAAAATGATTGATTGTTAAAAACTTCAAATTTATCCCACGGGCCTGATTGGACTCTTTGGCGGGCCGGTTTTGGTCCCTAGGCCAAGATGGATGGATGGATGGATGGATGGATGGATGGATGGATGGATGGATGGATGGATGGATGGATGGATGGATAGATAGATAGATAGATAGATAGATAGATAGATAGATAGATAGATAGATAGATAGATAGATAGATAGATAGATAGATAGATAGATAGATAGATAGATAGATAGAGGTAGGTTAGTAACCAGATTAACCATAAGGTTTGTATATATTCTAAAAAACTTGCTTAAAAACTTAAGCTAAAAAACTTTCTGTACAATAGTGTAAACAAAACACTTCTAATTTAAAAATCTGTAGAAAACTAAATGTTTTCTGCACTATGTTTTAAGTGAAAACAGAGATTTAACTCATAAAGTCCCAGTGTGACTTTTGCAGCAGTTCCCAAATCAATTTTTCTCTCGACTTAATCTTTCTTTACTGATTTATCACCATTTATTAAAATATTATCCTCTGTATTTTGTGTTTCTTCAACAAAAATCTAGCATTTTCCCCACATTTAATTTACTGATCATGTAGATGTTCATAAGAGCTCATATTAAAGTTAATGGTCATAATATCAGAAAAGGAGAAAAATGAAGAAAATGTGACTTTTACAGCAAAATCTATCACTAACTGAACATAAACCTAGTGTGTCCATCCACTCTCACTGATCCAATTCCATGAGTTTTACTGGTGAATCAATGTTGTAGAAGACAACAGTGTTTCCACGGTAACTACGGAGCCTCTGAACGTCCAAATGGGTCATATCTGATGACCATGAAAAGATGACAAACTGTATTTTACACCAATTATTTAGTACTACAGAGCTACTTTTGTGGCAGTTCCCAAATGAATTTTTCTCTCTCTTTAACCTTCATAAAGTGATTTATCCCCATTTATTATAATACTATTCTCTTTATTTTTGCATTTTTCGGTGTAAATTAGGTATTTTTCCCTACATTTAATGTACTGATCATGTAGCTGTTCATGACTTTTCTATCGGTCTTTCTCTTGCACTGGTCTGTTGTATGTTTTTGCTGTCAACTGTGAAATTTCCCCATGGTGGAATCAATGACATCTTATCTTATCTTATGAAAAGTCAGAGTAAATTCCAAGATTTTTATTGTACAACAGAGAAAACTGAAGAAAAAATGACTTTTTCAGTAAAGATATCAATGACTGAACATAAAAACAGGCATCTACAACTTCTGTCGTCAATCGAATTCCATGAGTTTTACTGGTGAATCAATGTTGTAGAAGATGACAATGTTGCCACAGTAACTTCAGAGCCTCTGGATGTCCAAATGGGTCATATGTGATGACCATGAAAAGATGACCAGCTGTTTTTTACACTAATTATTTACATAGATTGATAGGTTTAATGGATCAGAAGCTATTAAACATTTTATATTGGTAGATGTGTTTGGTCACCAGTGGTTGTTTGGGTCGTTGTGGGTTAAAGTGTTCACGTTGTCAGTATCCAACATTTGAAGACTTACAATGACCTCTATCTGATACCCTTCATATAGAAAACTGGGTGTCTTGGGCTTTGAAAACAGATGCCTAGATCTCATGCCCAAGCAGCAGTATATGATGACCCAGGAGTAAGAGCAGACTCACCTGTTATTTCTGGTGAAAGCTTCTGGACATAATGTATAGAGACATAATTTTGGCCAGCCCAGCAGCTTTGCAGCCAATACACATTCCCTGTCAGCATCTTTTGCACAGCTTTACTGTTGTTGAATTGAAATGGACAACTGTTCCATCCCACACAAAGCTAAATGCACTCCCACTGATTATTGACTGGTTTGAGGAGACGCACCCTCTTGGTCCTGTCTTTATCCACTGCAGGTTCGTGCATGGTACACTCTGTTCTCTTTTGTCCCTCTCCTTCACTTATCATCCACTTAACTGTGCTCTATTTTTAGAACACATCACATCAATATCAGCATCATCAGAGGAAGACATCGTGAGTGACTTTACAAAGTTTATTGCGTCAGCGGCAGTTACATAGACTTCAGATACTGTGTAATAACAGATGAAATTGGGAGGTATACAATTAGAAAGTACCTCTTATTGTGTATGGTCCAAAATGTTGAAATGATAACTTTTCCTTCAAAGACTAAGACTTAGACTTTATTTGTCCCAGAAGGGATATTTGTTTCCACATGAGTGTACATAGAATTTGTCACAAAAACACACACATGGACATCAGATAGAAAAGAAAAGCACACAAAAAAGGCAGACATATCACAAAACCAGTTAGTTGTGGCGGACATGGCAACAGATATGGGAGGAGGAGAGCAAAATAATAAAATAACATTTCCAAAGCACGTCTGCCAAGGTAGATCAGTCCCCCCCGATCATCACCAAAATGTAATCATTTGTTCCTTTTTATATATATACAGGGTGTCCCATAAGTCTCCATACATAGGAGACATAATACATTCCATGGTTCTAACATGTATTTCTTTATATTTCTTCTTTATAGTTCTTCAGCAGTGGAGGACACGCATTGAAATGTGTTCCCGAACAAAATGGCAGTCATATAGAGCATATTATATAAATAAAAATGGTTTATGTCAAGAAACGTTTATTTTTCCTATGTGTGGAGACTTATGGGACACCCTGTATAAAAAAAAGCAAATATGCCATTATTTCAACATTATGGTTTTGCAATTTAAACGGCACCACATTGTATTTCAATTTACAGTTTTATTTTCTAAAAACCATAGAAATACATCATTTCAACATACAAATCTGGTTTTGTTAACGTACTCTTCCTCTAAAAAATTACAGCTATATTTGATTCAATCCTTACCACAAAAATCTTTTCAAATAAATAACTTTGCTGCGTATTGTCACTTACAGTTTTTTTATGTTGCAATTTTACAACTTTTCAGTGTTAATTCTACAATCATTTTTTACAGTGCAGTAGTGAGTTTTCCCTCTCAACAGTGCTACACTGCCACCTACTGGATAAAAGTGATATGCAGGAAAAATCATAGCAACCATAACACACACAAATAAAACTAAAGACAACCTCCCCCCTCTTACAGGCTAAACTTGGGCAGGTTACACTTGCAAACAAACAAACAAACAGACAAACAGACAAACAAACCTCAATGAAAATATAACCTCCTTGGTGGAGGTAACTATGTTTGCTCCGTCAAAATGCACTGGTCTTTTCAAGCCCTTTGAAAACTCTTCTTCTGCTCTTGTTTTTCAGATGAGGTCCGGCAGCTCAGATCAGAGTCTAGTCAGCGCTAGTCTCTGTTCTGTACTTTTTGAAAATCCGAAAATGGAAAATAGAGATGCTAACTATCTAGACCAGTCTGCAAGTCCAAATCCTGCATAGTGAACGGTGTTTTGTGCCACTGTTGTTATCTTTCTCTGCTCTGTCTCACATTCTGATTGTATCTTGTCCAACTCCTCAAAGAACGGACAAGTTATTCTTAACGCTGCATTTCTTATCATTGCCTCTAGCTTTATGATAAGCCACCTGTAGAGGTTTTACTGTTTCGTGTTATAACCAGGTTTGCAGACAACCTGCTACTGCATCATAAATATATCTGTTTCTGTGGGAACAGTACAGGTTTGTTGTGAAAGTGCTGTTGACCCATACAGTTATAAACCTATAAAGATCCAAATATCCACCAGCGGCCAAAATCATTCACACATATAAACTGTTTAATACCTGGTGATCCACTAATCCTATCAACACATGTAAATAATTGGTGTAAAATGCAGTTTTTCGTCTTTTCATGGTCATCAGATATGACCTATTTTGGACATTCAGAGGCTCCGTAGTGAATGTGAAAACACCATCATCTTCTACAACATTGATTCACCAGTAAAACCTATGGAGTTGGATCAGTGACAGTGGATGGAGACATTTATTTTATATTCAGTTAATGAAATATTTTGCAGAAAAAAGAATATTTTTTCTCTAGTTTTCTCTGTTTTGGATATAATAACCCTCAACTTTAATCTGAGCTTTTATGAGCATCTACAAGATCATTACATTAAATATAAGAAAATACCTGATTTTCACATAGAAATGTGAAATACAGAGCATAATATTAGAGTAAATGGTGCACTGTAAGACCGGATAAGTTGAGTTTACTTAAAAAATCTGAGGTAACTCATTGTCTTAAAAAATTTAAGTAATGAGTAATGAAAACTTGAGTATATTAAACTTAAATGCTTGATTTCAATGGAATTGCTATTTTAAGTACAACACACTAAATGCCAAGTTAATTTAACTTAAAATTTATTGCAATGTCAATTGCTTTGTATAATCATTAGACTTAATATCATCAGTTCATTGGACTCAATTCCACGTAGACTTAAATGTAATGGACTGCAATATAAACTGCTTTGCAGAATTATTCAACTCAATATATTGTAGTGCAGCTAGAAGTTCAGACAATGTTAGCTCAATGTAATCAGCCAGTACAGACAGCAATTTTAACTAAGTAAGACTTAATGTTTCACATTGCACTTTAACAACCATTGCTTAACAGTAAACCGATTGTTGGGCCTATGGCTCTGACTCATGGTGCAGCTCTACAAAAATACAAAAACAAACACAAAAAGGCCAATAAACATTGCCATAAACACATTAAGTCCAAATTAACACTAACACCACAACACTGCTGAACCCCTGCACAGAAAAATAACACATTTTCAACAACATGCGCAACACCCACAATGCAATGCGGAGATAAAAAGGTGTGGTCTTGACTAAAACTTAGTGATTTAAATCCATTCATCGTAAACTGTTTCGTACTTTCGACTATGTCTACAAATTAGTAGAATATACTGAACATTTTATAGTAAAACTGAAATCATTTAAGTACATTTTAATTAAAGCATTTTAGTAAATACAAAGTCCGGGTTTACAGTGTGATAAATCATGTAAGAAAGGTTAAAAATAGAGCAAAATTCACTTGGAAGCTGCCACAAGAGTCACACTGGGTCTTTATGGGTTAAGAATCTTCTTAGTTGAAGCTCTAAGCATATGAATCATCCATTTTTGTCCTTTTCCTTTTCTTTCTATTAAATACGCAAGTGCTTGGTTGTATTCATGAATTAGAGAGAATAATAATCTACATACAGATGTAAGCCATAGATGTATCAAGCAAAAGCTAAATATGTTATAATTCATCTGTGAGTCCTGCATGAATTGGTTTTACACTTGCACAGTGTGAGTCAGACAACCTCCAAATATGGTCAGACAGGTTTCATTGAAAACTGATCTGGATGCATTTACACCTTGCATTAATGTCTTACTCCTTGTCAGGATAAATTATCCGATTACAGATCCAGGTGTGGGTGGTCAGTTTGACCATGCATCTATCTGCATTATGAGGACAATAATAACTTCTATAAGAATACTCACATACACACATACCTCTGAAATGAAATCAAAGCACAACATGAACATGCAACTTCCTTTAATTGCAGAATTATTGATCTACAAATAATATTTTTTGGTGAGTGGGGTAGTCATTCACACGCCCGCTTCACAGCTAGTGTTTGATTCTCAGGCTCTGTTTACACATAGCCGGTTATCTGGCAAAACTGAGATTTTCTCTGCGTTTGTGCATATTGTTTACACGACTACAATGGGCACACGCACCGAAAATGATGGTTTCTAAAAAATCCGGCCAAAGTAGAGATTTTTGGCAAATCTCTGTTTTCATGCTTGTGTGCAATCAGAGGGAAACAGAGATGGACTTCACAGTTTTCAGAGGAAATATTCTACTACATCACATGTGATGATACAGTATAGAGGAAAAGGATGGAGCTGACAAGTGAGGTAACAAGTATTTCATGAGAAGATGAGGAAGTTTGGTGCTAGCAGATGTTAGCATCTTAGCATCCTACCACCCACTGCATTTGCTTAACAGGATCTTCATACTTAATATTTTTTTTTATCAGGCCTTTATGTGTTCTGTCCAGTTCAGTGGAAGGTAAATGAAGTAACTAGAAAAGGACTCGGAGAGTGCAGACCTCCGCCGAGGCAGATCAGTGCCCCCCTGGATCACCACCAAAATTTAATTATTTGCTCCTTGTGCCAGTATCAACATTTCCTGAAAAATTCTTGAAAATCCATCCATAACTTTTTGATTTATCTTGCACACAGACAGACAGACAGACAGACAAACAAACCAACGCCGGCAAAAATATAACCTCCTTGGCGGCGGTAACTACAGAACTAACACGGTTCCACTCAACAGAGTTCAAACCCTTTTTCATCTGCTCCAGCAAACCAGTAAAGCAGTTTCAGGTTGTAAAAGAAAAAGTCACCGACTGATCCATTTGAATTGTATTGGTTGCATATCTCAGATTTGTTTAACCTTTTCATGCATGAATTATGAGAACCTTAATCAAGATTTTTTCCTGAGTGTTTTTATTCCTCTTTTGGCATGAAAAAAACACTGCAATTGAATTTTTTATGAACTCATTTTTCATGGAATTGCAAAACTATCCACTCAGCTGGACACCATGAATTGAATTTTTGAAGCAGAGAAACAAGTATTTACCAATATATTGTGTGAAAACTATAAAACCCTTTTTTTTTTTTTTTTTTAATCCTGCTAATCTGATGTTTTGTCACATTTTAACATACTGCAATATTAGTTATAATTCAGTTTATGGAGATAATATGCAAAAAAAAACCTTTTTGTTATTAAAAAAAGAAAGTTAATTTCAGTCTAATACCAATAACAAGAAATTGACTTACACTCAAACATGTTACTGCAGATCAGGTTTATCAAGAACAGCAAAGTTAAAGCAATGGTACGTCCGCTTTATTGGCTGATATGGAACTAAAACAATAAAATCCATGACTATACAAGATAACAGCTTTGAATAGCTGTCCACTGTAGTGACCACTATGCATGAAAGGGTTAAACCCAGAACCAGGAAAATTACATCCCCATAGGTTCATAGCAGAAGTAACGTTTTGTGATTCTTTTCAAGATTCTGATTTAGTACTCAATTGTCTCACCACTGCCATCTGTATACCTGGCACGCTCTTGATGGTGTAGATATATTGGACCATGTAAATACACATTGTTCTGAAAACAGTCACGTCTGCACATTTTTTTTTTTTTTTTTTGTAAACAGAGAGGAAGAAGTGTCATTTTTCTAAAATACCTAAAATGCCTCTCTGTGTTGACTTTTCCTATTCTCTAAGCCTCTACGATTCCCCCTATCATTATAAATCAGGCGTACATTGGTTAATTCTGTCTGTGACCTTGACCAAAGTACTGATACAGATTGATACAGACTGAGTACCCCTCCACATCTAGTGGCACTATAGTGGTCACTGCTCCTAAAGTGCTAATTGCTAATGCTAATGCTGGATGCTTTGTGTATTAGGATGTGTTAAATGCAGACACCAAATTTCCCTACAGCGTTGATAAAGATGATAAAATCACTGCCAAATTTAAAAGAAAACTTTACCAAACACTTGCTTTCTGTGCTGGAAAGTGTATTCTTCTGAATTGGATAATGGATAAAGTTCCATCTAAAGCTCTGTGGCAAAGAGTGACACTTGAATACGTTGCACTGAACTATCTGATGTATAAACTACACAGCAAAGACGATGACTTTCGTAAAACATGGGAACCCTTACTGTCATATATTGATTTGAATATTTCCACCATTCTCACAAGAGGGTTTGTATCATAGGTCCGAGTGCTCTGTCCCATTAATGACACCCTACCATTTGGTTGGTGTGTTGGTGTTTCTATCTATCTCTCTCTGATCATGTGGATGTATTATGCATGGAGTGGTGTAGTGGTCCCTGGAGAAGTGGATAAACTCTCAACAATTTTCACTATTTTTTTTTTTTTTTTTTTTTTTTTAAGTAGTCCAGAAAAATGCCCTTTTTTAGAAACAGTGACATGTCAGACTACTGTATTTAGTTAATCCAAAAATCTGTCAGTCGTATTTGCTCACTATTATAAAATAATCATGACTTGATCAGGAAGAGTTTGTAGGTTTTACTGGTCACTCAAGCAGCTGCATGAATGTAAATGTATTCAACATGAGGCAAACACAGGCTAACGTCAGCCTTTCATAACGTTAGCCTACTCACACAGTTTAACTATTGACAACATCTCTTCTCTAAATGTGCAGTCATATGACCAGTAGTTTAAAACAGTGACTCATTCTGAAACCACCTTAAAACTTACCTCAGAATTATGTATTCCATCAAAGTAGGTTCTCTCGGTCAGCGCGAGTTAGCAATATTTTCCTTGGCATGACCCGCCCTACTCTGCCTCTGATTGGCTCATCAGCCCACATGCCTAAAGTTAACCAATCTAATATGTGAAGGCAGCGAGTACAAGCCAATTAGAGGCAGAGAAGGGTGGGTCTTCACCATCCTAGTGGAAAAATGGTCAGTTTGGCTACAGATATTACTGAATGGTGCACATCAGGGGGATTTAGAAGTGGGTATACGCAATGCTGACTGAAAAATAAGTAGGTATTCTCCGTATACTGCCGTATACCCTGGACTACATCACTGTATGCATGGCAATGTGCCCTCAATTCATTTTACTTCACGTGTATATATCCTGAATCTCTCTCGCCTGTATAAATCTGAATTTCACTGTGTATGTGAGACAAATTGTTATGTCTCGTCAAGTGTGTTAAACTTACAGGTTGTTTTGTTTAGTTTTTTTTTAACTTGTCTCTTTTAGCATCATAACAGCAGAATGGTAGTCTGGCTGCCTTTTGGTGCTGAACAAATTTGCTTTGCCAAGGTAAACTTCATAAAGTATATGAGGCTTAGTCATGTTAACGTTTAGTGTTTCATGTCTTGTCTTAGGTGTTTCAGTGTTTTGTCCTTGTTTTATGTTTTGTTAGTCATTCACATTTGGTCCTGTCATGCACTTCCTGTTTTATTTTGTATGCGTCTCTTCCCTCTTGTTTCAGACCTTAACTTCCTCCCTTTGTGTGATTTTCCCACCAGTGTCATTGTTAGCCCCACCCCTCATTGCTTTCACCTGTATTCCACTACCTCCATGCGGAAATTGTCCCTGTCTCCCTTTGTCTGGTGCCAGTTCAGCTTGTTCGGTCTGTGTGATCATGTCAAACATCCCAGCCTGCTTTTTCATGTTCGTCAGTTTTTATTCAGGTATTCTGTAAGGGTTTTGTTTCTCATAGTCATTCTGTTAAGTCGTCTTTTGTAAGATAAGAGATAAGATAAGATATTCCTTTATTGATCCCACAATGGGGAAATTCACAGTGTTGTCAGCAGCAAAATATACACATAAACATACACATACACGTAAAACAAAAACAGTCATATAAATTTGAGTAAAAAAGTGTTTAAAAGGAGAGTGCAAATACGGTTTGATATGAATGTAGTGCAATGGTTATAAATATAAAAAATATATAAATACGGATTTGAATATATACAGATTTGGACAGGTGCAGTTTAAGATATATTAATATGGTGCCTATAGACAGTGATGCATTGTTTCCTTACATTTGGACTATTAAACCTTTGCTAAATCTTCATTTTTTGAGTCGTGCATTTGAGTCCACCAGTTCACGTCAAGGATGTTACACAAATTTAGTTTTGTTTGTTTTGTCATTAAAAATGTAATAAACACACACACACACACACACACACACACACACATATATATATATATATATATATATATATATATATATATGTATGTTTTTTTTTTTTTTTGTTTTGTTTTTTTTAATTTAGATGATAAAAATCTTGCTACAGAACAGACAATCCCTGTTTTTCACCCATCCCCAACTATTCACTCCTTTATATTCTTCCCTGCAGAGTCAACACATAAACTACTTGTATAGTTATGCTCAGAGTTCAAACAGACACTCATAAATGTGTGACTGAACTCTCCTAAGTATTGGCGCAACTCATAACCCTTGTCCGCCCTGGTTTCTTGTGGACGTCCATTATTGAGAAAAAGAGCTCCTGTCTTGTCTAATCCCCACAATTCTTCTTGCAGGAGGATTCCTTCTTCTCTTTGTTGCAAACAATCACGTAATATGAAATCCTAACCACTTTATGATACCTCATAATAAAAACAATCATAGAGTGGCAGCAATATAACCGTCTACTGTGTAGGTGGCATAAATTGTTAAAAAAAAAAAAAAGAATCTGTGTGAGACATTTAAAGGATACTGAATGGTGCAGCATAGGTGCACAGGTGCCCTTGCATAAATGCGTCTGTGCGTGCTCAATGGCGCTTGTCGGAGTCGATGTGCTCATGCATGCCTGTATAAATGCGGGTGCCTCTGAGGGAGCATGTTTTTCTGATAGTGTGTTTCCGTGTTCAGTGTGCGAACATGGCTGTGTGTGTGATTTATCAGCGTGAGCCACCTGTTCTTGAAGCACTGTGGCGAGTTAAAGGTCTGGATCAGCCCGAATCCCACAGAGATGACACCTGTCAGCTTGTCAGTCCGTCTGCTTAACGGTCCTGTCCTGCACTAGGTAGTAGCTTCCAGCTCCGATAACCCACAGACCATGTCTAACACTGACAGCTCTACTGAGGTACACCAGGACAGCGGGGGGAGACACAGACCAACAGAAGCCTAGGGAGGGGAGGGAAATAAAAAAAGAATCACAGGACTATTTCAGAATCTGTACAATGAAAAATTTATGTGAGGTGTCTTAGAAAAACTTAGCTGACTGTAACTGCTGCTAAGCTGAAATACGACTCAATCATGTCAAGAGTGAGCAATGGAGCAGCAGAGTATGCAGAGCACGAAGTACAGTACATGCACAAAAATTGGTTTAACTGCAAGTTTAGAGTACAACTATTAAAGGCATATTTTTTTAGGAACTTCACAAAGTTTTTTCTTCACAAAAAAAGAGTTTAGAGGAGAACTCTCCGAGCACCTATTTGGCTTCAATGCATGTCATGACAGTGTGAGTGATGTGCCTCTAGGAGCGTCATGCATCATTCACAGACAGCAAGATTTAACAGATTTACTGTGTGTATGTTTTTCCAAAAGCGCACCTGCTCATAGATTAGTTGTCATGACCACACGTACCACTTCTGTGACTTGTGCACTACAGCTTTCTGCTGTTTGAGTGTACACACAGATGGGCCACTGAACCATGGCTGTGTAGAAAAGGGTTGGACGTACACTCATACAAATACTCTTTTATCGAGACACTCCGATGAAAAGCCACACAAGCAGGCAAAGAATGACCAGCCAAGGACAGTCGTATCCAATGATCAACTCAAGAGCAGGACTATAATGAAACTGGTAACACAGACACAGGCTTTTTCAGGGCTCAAAACAGAGTAAAACTGCAAGGTCTTTATCAAAATTTAGCAGGTCCTGTACAAATAATGCCTGACAGGTAAAAGGTAAAAATCTGAATCTGCACAAAAAACAACTGAAAATACTAATAACTAGGGATGCACTCATACAGATACCAGTATCGGGTATTGGGTCCGATACTAAGCATATGTACGTGTACTTGTACTTGTAAAAGTACTCGATAAAACAGCACTGATACCACTTATCACAGAATGGCATTTGCAGTTAAGTGCAGCAGGTACACAGCGGAGGAGTAATGTCAGCAGTGTGGAGATTTTTCAAACTAAATGACAATGACAAAAGTAATGCTGACTGCAAGTAACATTAAAGACACAGATAAGGACAGAGAGTTCTGTTCATCCTCTGCATACATTCCATCTGTTTTCCAAGTGCTGGCGCATGCATACCCAGACGGAGAATACCAGCGGGAACCATGGAGGTAGAGGATCTGTGCAAAGAGCGACTGTGACTGACAGATTTATGACAACTACCCTTATCAATATCAGTATCAACATTAGTATCCACATTAGTGTTGCCTCTGTCGTCTCCGTGTTTATTATTACTGACTTTCTTCTTCTCAAAAAACTTTACTTTTCTTTGTGGTATTTGTCCAGTATGGTTAATCAAGAGTGGCGCCCCTGATGGATTAATTGTGAAACGCTCATTCCGATGCATTAAAGGTCAGTAGCAGCACTTTGTTCCAGTCAGACTAATGACAACGACAATAAAGCACATTTTCAAAAGGATCTAAGAACTGTAATGGTATTATTAAGTATTCATATCGGTACTTGGTATCAGTAAGTACTCAAATGTATGTACTTATACTTGTAATTGGTCTGGAAAAAAGTGGTATCGGTGCATCCCTACTAATAGTATTCACTTTAATATTCCATATTTTATGGACTCCAAACAGACTCCAACACAAACTTCACTTAAGCAAATAAACATACAGAAATATTATGTTCTAAATTCAAGGGTCAGGGTTGTCAAAGCTTAACTCCAATACGTCTACAGGGTAGACTTCAGTTTTTATTTTGGCAGTTTGCAATCGTAGAGTCTCTTAACTTTTAAAACTCATGTTGTACATAAATCAGTAAGGTAATTGTTTATAAGAAGGGATTCATAGTTAGAAGTAGAAGAGTATTTAAGAGAAACACTTTCAAATATAATGAACAGTATCAAATCAACATGTTTTTAGATTTGCACAAATATCGCAAAGGAATGTGCAAATGTTTTTGTTTCTGTGTCTCTTTTCTTTAGTTGTGAATTTAATAAACTTGGTCAAAAATCTGTTCTTGTGTTTTGCTATTTCATTCACATGGGTTAGGCACCTGTAACAAATATGTTATAGTGTTTGGATGCTTCTACGAATGAAGGACTAGACTAAACAACCTATATTCAATAGAAATTAAGCCAAAATAACCTATTCTTAAAGAAATAGCAAGTGTACTAATGAAAAAGTGTGTGTGTGTGTGTGTGTGTGTGTGTGTGTGTGTGTGTGTATATGTGAATACCTATTTTATCTTTAATAAAATTAATGTGTTTGAAGTATAATTCCATTAATTGCAGTTTATAATAAATATAATATGGATATGGGTATCCAGTTTGATAAATATAATTGTGTCCAAATTATAATACAATTTGCATATACAGTTTGGGATAAAATCTTAAATGTCTGGCAACAAGAAGGTCGAGTGGAACATTTATCAACTTTCTCCCCATACAAATGGAAGGGAAAATCAGGGATATTTTTATTTATTTACTTATTTATTTTATGATATTTTAAAATGTACACGTTCAAAATGACCAATAAAGGAGGAAAAGGTCATTAAAAATAATTTCTTTTCCTCTCCTTTATCCCCTTCTCTTTACTCCCCCTCCTTAAAAGACTATTGTTCCGCAGCTTTGGCGCCATCAGCCAGCACGTTCATCCCACCCAGGGACGAATGTATGTTTTGAGAACACTGAAGAAAGCTGGATTAGCACAAGAGGTGGTGGTGACCTTTTACTGCTGGTCTATACAGAGCATTTTAACAAACTGCATCTCAACATGTACCATACCTGCTCTCCAGCGCCTTGTGTCCAGTGTACAAAGACTCATCACAACTCAACTACCCACGCCGGAAGAGATCTACACCAGCAGGTGTCTCAGTAGAGCAACCAGCATCTGCAGGGACCCCACACACCATCATCTTTTGGAACTGCTGCCATCAGGCACATGCTGTAGGACCATCTCCAGCCACACAACCAGGTCGAAGAACAGTTTCTATCCCAGAGCTGTGGCTACTCTGAACCAACACAAACACTTCACAATGTGAGCTGCTTATATTCTATTCTGCTGTTATTTATATAGTAAAGGAAAACCTATACATGATATTTGCACTATTCACTTTATATATATTTATATTTATATTTATAATGATTGACAATACTTGACAATTGCAGTCGTTACTGAAGACCTGTACATTCTGCACATCTTCTACTGATATATATTTTTTACGTGACTGATTTTATATGTATATTTTTATTCTTAACTGTTTTTATCATTGCCTTGTGTATTTATTCTTAGTACTTTTAAATTTTGTAGCACTGCACAGTAGTATTTTTGTAATGAAAACAAAGCCTATTCTCTTCTATTCTATTCTATTCTATTCTAGGCTAGTCTAGTCTAGTCTAGTCTGTTCTATTCTAGTCTTAACTGACATTAGGACAATGTTATCAAGAGTATTAGGGCACAGGCAAGGGAAGGTTAACATCTGGTCAAAAAAATGTAATTCCAATAATCTACACCAAACCTATGTTTTTGGATAGGTTACTACTTATATTTTCAGGAAAATGTATTTTGAAATGAGAAAAAAAAAATTAGTATATGAATTTTATGAGTGTAAATGTTTGCAAAATGACATTTTTTTTCTGCCACCATCTGGGTTCATTTTATAAACTCTCATAAATAAACTAAATTTATTCCAAATACATTGATATCTGACTCTTATATTATTTATGTCAAATTCTAAACACACAATGTTTAAAATTAATATATCTATATATATCTATATCTATATCTATATCTATATATATATATATATACATATATGCAAAAGACATTTGAATATAATAATAATATTATTTGTATGTTGTAAATATTGTAAAAAACAAACAAACAAAAAAAAATGTATATGATATTGATAATTGAAATAAAAAAATGTTTAATTTGACATTTACTTTTGTTGTCCATCCATGACACTGCCATTTGTCAACACTCTTTCTATTTAGGTATGATCAAATTTGTTTTTTTTTCCTCTAAGCAATTATTAGGTTGTAAAATAGAGGGTTTAAGGTATACACTGAATACATTTAAGGATGAAAATGTCAGAGGAACTGCACTTTTGAGAACTTTGTAATTCTTGCAAAAAATAGATGTTAATTTTTTGTCCATCTGTGACCCAGTACTTTTTGATATTTTTTATCTAAAAATATTTTAAACAAAATTTTACCCATTGAGGATGTTTAAGATGACATTTAGACATTTCCAATTATGTGTAAAATTTGTCTTAAACTTGTCTGGTTCAAAAGTTATGAATCAAAAAGTAGTGGACTGTCCATTCGTGATACCCTTGACCTCGCCCATTAGTGGAATATTCATGTTCACTTGCCATGTGAACACCTTGAGGAATGTTGTTTGGTTCATAACAGGAGGAGCAGAAATGACCACATTCATGAGTATTTCACTGACTTCTACTACTGATAAAGTCTATTTGCTGCTTTCTATGCAGAATACCAGTCTCTCTGCTGTAACGTATTCACTTGCATTGACCCTCAGACTCATTTGAATTCTGGTCATAAAAATAGAACAACTTCTAAAAATTAAAAGACAAAAAAAGGGAAAAGTGTGAAGCAGCACATTTGTTGGCTGACCATTGATCTACTTGGCTGGAACCCTTAAAAAAAAAAAAAACATTCTATGCAAATTACGTATTATGCAAATAAGCCTCTGTTTCACAAGATGATTGTTGAATAAAAAAGTTTCATGAACATGATAAAAATAATATTCCTGGGCTTTAATTACACTCTAGCTCACATACACTATGACCTGTAATATCAACTTCATATTAACAAGGACACAAATACTGGTACAATTACAGGAACTTGGCAGAATATTGCCCTCATTATTTGTTACACAACAAAGATTAACCTTTTTAGCTATAATTTAATAGTAGTATTAGATTCTTGTATGAAAACCTTGCCTTTGTATTTATCATTTATTAAACTGAATTTCATACAAATTGATTTCAAGTGCCATGTGATGAAGTGGTGTACCGAAACTTAGCTGGAATAGACTCCAGTACCGACACAACCCTCTTAAGGATAAAGTGGTTCAGAAAATGAATGAATGAATGAATGTACAGTCAAAATCTTCAAACAGCTATTGGATCAGAAAGTTTTGTGTACATTACTATTAAAGATGCTGGAGATCAGACTGCTTTACTGTGAAGACTTCACATTATTTTCCCACAATTCCAGAGCATCCTACTATATAATGCACGTTGTCGGTCCGATCGATGTTGCAGCACAGGAGGGCGTTTGTACAGGTTTTCCTCAGCCTTCACAGGCCCGATTGCCGCCAAACTCACCAAATGAATAGAAACATTACCTGACTAGCTACTAGGCACAATTTAATGTCCGTATTCAAATGTTGTGAGGTATTCTGGGTGATTTTAGCCTCTCATGCTATCGTACAATGGCACCACGGGTACAATGGCGCTAGTAATGATAAAACCACACAACATTAATGGGAGTTACTTCCTCACTGATGGGGGTGGGACCTTTCTGTGTGGAATTTACACGTTCTCCTCGTGTTTGCATGGGTTCTCTCTGGGTACTCTGGCTTCCTCCCACCATCCAAGCACATGCACTGATAGGTTAATCGGTTAATCTAAATTGCCCATAGATGTGAATGTGAGAGTGATTGTTTGTCTCTATATGTCATCCCCGTGTTGAACTAGTGACATGTCAAAAGTCTACCCCACCTTCACCCATAAGTAGCTGGGATAGGGTGCAGTGACCCCCGTGACCCTAGTGAGGATAAAGCAGGTTCAGAAAATGAATGAATGAATGAATGAATGAAGATCCTGACTGATCAGTGTTTAATGAACCTACCTCTGCTGCACTGAATATAAATGTACACAGTCTCTTTTGGAGCTCAAAGATGCATGGTATACAACTAGCTGCGACACTAAGCTTAGTTATGAATGGATTAGTTTTTGGATGTAAAAGTCGTTGTGACCTAACAAAACATTTTTGGTCATAACTGTTATCACTGTAGTAGAAAGAAAACTCCATGAGTAGATGCAGGAAGACTGAACTCACAGTCCTTCTTTGAAATGATCATGTTGTGCAAGTTACTTCCAAACTCTAAAACATTAATTTATTTTATTTTTTATTTTATTTATTTGCACATCATAAAAAAGCAAAAGAAAAATTAAAAGACAACAACAGCATTCAAACAAGTAACATAATTGTGCAGGAGAGGATAGAAGCCAAAAAAAAAAGGCTTATGTGAATATCTCTCCGGAAATAAACAATACACAGGGGAAAAAAAGAAAAAAAAGAAGAAAAAAAAAAGCATTAAAAATACAATATAACTGAAATAATAAACTAAAGTAAAAACAATAAAAATACAAATCAAAATACAAATCAGATGATGTACAGCCTTACATTTTTTCATCTCCTTTTCAGATGCTTTTTTAAATAATAATAAAGAACATGTTGACTGAAGTTCAGGTCGTAGATTATTCCAAAGATGTGGTCCACGATATCTTAGAGAATACTGACTGACAGAAGTTCGGCAGTATAGAATATAAGATTTGCTTGAATATCATGTAGGGTAATTGTGAATAACAGAACACGACATAAAGAATTAATGGTTACTGTTATTTAAACTAATTCTTTACCTTAGGATTATAATGCATTACATGACTCCTGTATAACTTTTGAGTTACACACAGACTGTCATCATAAATGGTGTGTGCACATAATAAGGTCTTGCTGGGGTTTTTTTGTTAGTTTATTTTTTCATTTGAGCAAATAAAATATAAGTGAAAAATGTGTTGTAACTAGGGTGACCAGATGTCCCATTTTGTACAGGACAGTTCTGTATTTTTGTTATTTTTCACACATCCCGCAAATTGAGATATTGTCCCACATTGTAACTGTTAGGCTCTAGTTTTGAAATGTGTGTTTTATAATCTGGCATTTATTAGTTGCCTGTGTTGACAGAGCAGGGAGAATGAGCGCTGTCATCAGGGTCTAGGGGGCAGGGCTCAGGGTAAAGGGGGCGGGGCGGACTGTGTGATTGTCTCAATCGAACTGTGACAGGGAATAAAACACATTACCAGTATACAAAACAAGGAGGAAAGGGAGGAAACAGTGAGCCATTTTAGAGTCAAAAAAATTAAATGCAGCTGTAATAAAGACTGGGCTTTGGTGCACTGTAGTAACACAGTGTATGGTAACATAGTGCATTAATCAAAACTATTAAGCTTATTATTTTGTTTTTTATAAGTTTGTGTTCCTTCCAGAGCAGTTTTGATTTGTATTTCTTGTTTTAATGGTTTTGTTGTTTTGGGTAGAGCCTACTTTTATACACTGTGGTGCTTTTACTACCTCACTGTGGCATATTCAGTAAATACAGATGATTTCAAATGTATTTATTCTGTGTAGTTAATGTGATTCTGAGCTGAGTGAGATGGCCTTTTATTGCAGCTAATGTTTTGTTCAGATAATCAGTAATTTAGTACATGTAGTCTACTTCAGTTCTACTGTAATATGTGGTTCAGTTCATGGTTTCTTTTTTTTATTTTTATTTTTTAACAATTTTTATTTCTCAGTTTTTAACAGTATAAAACAGTCTCCTCAGGTTGAGGAGCAGGAAAAGAACAAAAACAAACAAACAAACAAACAAACAGATGAAAAGAACAGCCTGTGATGGTGACAGAATATTAAGGTCCCTTAATAGATGCATTTGTCTCTGAATGTCAGCCATTTTCCCCAGTGTTTCATAAAGAGATTTTCTTTTCATTTCAGTTTATGTCAGATGCTCCATGACAAGTACATCATCTATAATTGAAATCCATTGTTTATAAGATGGGGCATCAGTCTTAAGCCAGTTCTTTGTTATGGCCTTCTTCACGGCCACCAGAAGGATCTTGACAAGGTATCTGTCTTCTTTATGCACTGCTTCTTCCAAATGTCCAAGGTACAAAACAAAATAAGAATTTGGGAATTTGGGTATATCCCAAAACCTTACAGAGAGCTGAGTGAACCTTCCTCCAGAAGGGTTGGATATTTGAGCATTTCCAAAACATGTGTGTGTGTGATTTGAATCCATGTGATAACAAAGTCTCCAACATGGCTGTTAAGTATTCATTTGTTTACTTTTAATTTTAGGTGTGATGAAATAACAAATTAGATTTTTCCAATTAAATTCTCTTCATTTAGGTGACTGTGATGTTGATTGGTTTGTTTCCCACATATTATACCAGATCTCTTCTGGGATCTCCTCACCCAGCTGTTTCCCATTTGGTTTTAACATACAATGTTGAATCATTTCTAGAATTCATCAGTTCATGGTTTCTACTTCAGTTCTACTCTAATATGTGGTTCAGTTCATGGTTTCTACTTCAGTTCTACTGTAATATGTGGTTCAGTTCATGGTTTCTACTTCAGTTCTACTGTAATATGTGGTTCAGTTCATGGTTTCTACTTCAGTTCTACTGTAATATGTGGTTCAGTTCATGGTTTCTACTTCAGTTCTACTGTAATATGTGGTTCAGTTCGTGGTTTCTACTTCAGTTCTACTGTAATATGTGGTTCAGTTCATGGTTTCTACTTCAGTTCTACTGTAATATGTGGTTCAGTTCATGGTTTCTACTTCAGTTCTACTGTAATATGTGGTTCAGTTCATGGTTTCTACTTCAGTTCTACTGTAATATGTGGTTCAGTTCATGGTTTCTACTTCAGTTCTACTGTAATATGTGGTTCAGTTCATGGTTTCTACTTCAGTTCTGCTCTAATATGTGGTTCAGTTCATGGTTTCTACTTCAGTTCTACTTAAATATGTGGTTCAGTTCATGGTTTCTACTTCAGTTCTGCTGTAATATGTGGTTCAGTTCATGGTTTCTACTTCAGTTCTGCTGTAATATGTGGTTCAGTTCGTGGTTTCTACTTCAGTTCTACTGTAATATGTGGTTCAGTTCGTGGTTTCTACTTCAGTTCTACTCTAATATGTGGTTCAGTTCATGGTTTCTACTTCAGTTCTACTGTAATATGTGGTTCAGTTCGTGGTTTCTACTTCAGTTCTACTGTAATATGTGGTTCAGTTCGTGGTTTCTACTTCAGTTCTACTCTAATATGTGGTTCAGTTTGTGGTTTCTACTTCAGTTCTACTGTAATATGTGGTTCAGTTCATGGTTTCTACTTCAGTTCTACTGTAATATGTGGTTCAGTTCATGGTTTCTACTTCAGTTCTACAGTAATATGTGGTTCAGTTCATGGTTTCTACTTCAGTTCTACTGTAATATGTGGTTCAGTTCGTGGTTTCTACTTCAGTTCTACTCTAATATGTGGTTCAGTTCGTGGTTTCTACTTCAGTTCTACTCTAATATGTGGTTCAGTTCGTGGTTTCTACTTCAGTTCTACTGTAATATGTGGTTCAGTTCGTGGTTTCTACTTCAGTTCTACTCTAATATGTGGTTCAGTTTGTGGTTTCTACTTCAGTTCTACTGTAATATGTGGTTCAGTTCATGGTTTCTACTTCAGTTCTACTGTAATATGTGGTTCAGTTCATGGTTTCTACTTCAGTTCTACTCTAATATGTGGTTCAGTTCATGGTTTCTACTTCAGTTCTACTGTAATATGTGGTTCAGTTCATGGTTTCTACTTCAGTTCTACTGTAATATGTGGTTCAGTTCGTGGTTTCTACTTCAGTTCTACTGTAATATGTGGTTCAGTTCGTGGTTTCTACTTCAGTTCTACTGTAATATGTGGTTCAGTTCATGGTTTCTACTTCAGTTCTACTGTAATATGTGGCTCAGTTCATGGTTTCTACTTCAGTTCTACTGTAATATGTGGTTCAGTTCATGGTTTCTACTTCAGTTCTACTGTAATATGTGGTTCAGTTCATGGTTTCTACTTCAGTTCTACTGTAATATGTGGTTCTGTTCATGGTTTCTACTTCAGTTCTACTGTAATATGTGGCTCAGTTCATGGTTTCTACTTCAGTTCTACTGTAATATGTGGTTCAGTTCATGGTTTCTACTTCAGTTCTACTGTAATATGTGGTTCAGTTCATGGTTTCTACTTCAGTTCTACTGTAATATGTGGTTCAGTTCATGGTTTCTACTTCAGTTCTACTGTAATATGTGGTTCAGTTCATGGTTTCTACTTCAGTTCTACTGTAATATGTGGCTCAGTTCATGGTTTCTACTTCAGTTCTACTGTAATATGTGGTTCAGTTCATGGTTTCTACTTCAGTTCTACTGTAATATGTGGTTCAGTTCGTGGTTTCTACTTCAGTTCTACTGTAATATGTGGTTCAGTTCGTGGTTTCTACTTCAGTTCTACTCTAATATGTGGTTCAGTTCATGGTTTCTACTTCAGTTGTACTGTAACGTGGTTCAGTTCGTGGTTTCTACTTCAGTTCTACTCTAATATGTGGTTCAGTTCGTGGTTTCTACTTCAGTTCTACTCTAATATGTGGTTCAGTTCATGGTTTCTACTTCAGTTGTACTGTAACGTGGTTCAGTTCGTGGTTTCTACTTCAGTTCTACTCTAATATGTGGTTCAGTTCATGGTTTCTACTTCAGTTCTACTCTAATATGTGGTTCAGTTCATGGTTTCTACTTCAGTTCTACTCTAATATGTGGTTTTTGAACCAGCCGTGTTACTGTCGTTTTACTGCCGTGTTACAGGCACTGTTTGGAAAAAAGCAGTTAAGGTATGTAAATAAATATTTTAAAAATCTTTCTTTTTACCATCTTTCCGTGTAAATATGTTATGTAACACCTGTGGCTTATAGTTAGGTGCGGCCCGTATATGTACAAATATTTTTTTTCTTTTAAAATTTGGAGGGCGTGGCTTATATTCAGATTTTCAGATGTGCTCTATAGTCTGGAAAATACCGTAAATGAAATATATTAAGTTTTCATTTTCATAGTTGCTAATGTGCTATTGAATCAACTAGACGTTAAAGCATAGTAATGTTAAAAGCTAAGGGGCAAAATGTATTATTTATTTTTGTCCTAAAGTTACCTTAGACTATTTCCATGCTTTGTTGTCCCACATTGTCTCACACAAACACAGTCTTTGTCCCTCATCTGGTGCATTGGGATCTGGTCACACTCGTGGTAATGCAAGCCTTATTGAACATGTATGGTGTGGGTGACTCCTTGTGATAGCGCTTCCTGTTTTGCTTTATGGTCCCCCCGTTCTCAATGTATTTCTTTCATTTCTTTATCTATTTCTTTTTGTTTGTCTGTTATTTATGCATACCAACACTGTATACATGGGTGGCGGGGTGTGTGCGTGTGTACTTTGTGCTACATTTCACTGTAGGAAAAGTGCTATATAAATAAAGATTGATTGATTGATTGATTGACGTACCGAGTAACATACAGGGGTTGGACAAAATAATGGAAACACCTTAAAAAATCAACAAAATATAATTTAATATGTTGTAGGTCCGCCTTTTGTGGCAATTACAGCCTCAGTTCTCCGAGGTATTGATTCATACAACTTGTGAATTGTTTCCAAAGGAATTTTAAGCCATTCTTCAGTTAGAATACCCTCCAACTCTTTTAGAGACGATGGCGGTGGAAATCGACGTCTTACTTGAATCTCTAAAACTGACCATAAATGCTCAATAATGTTGAGGTCTGGGGACTGTGTCGGCCATACGAGATGCTCAACTTCATTAGAATGTTCCTCATGCCATTCTTTAACAATTCTAGCTGTATGGACTGGGGCATTATCATCTTGAGGTGAAGGTGTTTCCATTATTTTGTCCAACCCCTGTATTACTGAAAATAGGTTAGTACTGCCTAACATTACTACTACAGCAAAAAGTAATCTGTTACTGTAATGCATTACTTTTGCAACACATTACTCCGACCAGTGGAAATGGAATTAATTTCTCTGAAATAGTTGAGTTTTATTTGACAGTTACTTATAAAAATGAGCAAACTCACAACTTTCATAGCATTTTGGTTGAAATAATGTCTGTGCGTGACAACAGAAGAATAACATCACTTTTTAACAGTTGAGTATTCCCAAAAAACAGACAATAGTGGGGAAATTTCTCCATCAACATGAAACGTTCCTTTCTATTACTAAAACCTTTGAGGCTTTTTCCTTCCAACAGAAGTGAATCATATCTGCTGAGGCTACTGCTGCCTTTTGTATCGGTCTTTGTTCTGTCGAGTGAATATGGCAATTTGGAATGATTGAGGAACGTTATTACCCTCTGAGTCCAGGACAAAGCTTAAAATAATGTCCCTGACTTAATATTTAAGCCAGTAACCTTCCCCATAGTTTATCATTGGGTATTGGCTGCTTTGGTCTGCTTTTGGCTTGGCTTTCTGTCTCAGCTGCACCCCCGCAGACTGAATGAGCTGATATTATTGGTGTTTGAATGGTTGATTTGTGCCAGCCACCTCTACCTTGTTACGAAGAAAATTGTCTTGCAGAATTGCGGACAAAATGGCACCCACTGGAACAGTTTCAAGAAGATAAAACCCATTCGATACTGATCATCAACCAAGGTGAGAGGCAGAATTTACTTTTCAAATTTCTGGCTCTTACCCATTCACTCCGGGCATACGTGGGGTATAATGAACACATTTACACACTCCTGTCGAAAACGTCCTTCAGTTTGGCCCGAGGCCAGGTGTTTTCAAGGACTAGGAATAGAAACAGACAACTTGGATGAAAATCAGAGGATAAAATAGTATGCTTTCAGGGAAAATCTTATTATGACAGAAAGATAAAACTGACATCAACCTGTGTTCAAATTGAAAATATTCAGATTTTTTTTTTGTTTGTTTCTGATTTTTCAAATTGAATAGAAACCCAGGTCTATATATTAACCCTTTCATGCATAGGTCACTACAGTAGACAGTTATTTCTCCAGCTGTTCTCTTGTATATTCATGGGTTTTGATGTTTTAGTTCCATATCAGCCAACACAGTGAACACTTACGCACCATCCCACACACTGACATTCAGACCATTACTGTAACTTTGCTGTTCTTGATAAACCTGATCTGCACTAACATGTTTGAGTGTAAATCAATTGTTATTTGTTAGACAAGAAGGTTTTTTTGCATATTATCTCCATGAAGTGAGTAATTACTAGCATTAGAATATGTTAAAGTGTGAGAAGACATCAGATTAGCAGCATTAAAAATGTTTTTATTTCATTGTTTTCATATTACTTTCTGATACTGGGTTTTAAACACGTTTCTTTACTTCAAAAATTAAATGCATGGATATTTTTGTAACTCCATAGAAAAAAAAAATAGTAATAATAACTCGATCGCATTGTTTTTTTCATGCCTAAGGAGGAAAAAAACACTGAAGAAAAAAATCTTGACTAAGGTTCTCACAATTCATGCATGGAAATGTTAAAATACCACATAATTTTATCACACTGTAGCCTAATGTTGGTGCGTATTTTAATCACAATCGTCAGATCAAGTGGAAAAGAGTCCAGTAAAGTGTGTGTGGGGGAGGGGGGTATGTGTCTCAATAATTTTTTCTTTTGTCATTCCAAAAATGTTAACACAAGGGTGAAAAATGTGATCTCTGCATCTCGTTTCATCATTTCAACTGCTGCCACGTGTGCACAATTACGCATACAGACTGTTTGCACCTCCCTTTGAGACGTGTTAAATACAGACACAGTTTCTATGAGCAAAAATTGCTTTTGGGGTTGATATATCACTTTGTGTGTGCTAAATTGATATATTTACATTTTCTCCCCCCAGCACAATTGTGTGTAGACGCCTCATATTGCATATTCATTGCAGCAAATGTACTAAGTGGATGCAGACACAACCCTTAGTGCGCTCTGTTAGTAAATCAGTTTGTACATTTTTTTGCATGTGCAATGAGTTTGCACACGTTTTAATACAAACCTAATACAAACCTTTAGTAGATCCGGCCCTATGTTTTGAATGCATATCGTCACTGACGGGTGGAAGCCTCATAAGTCCATTTTTAGTCTTTTTTTTTTTTTTTTGCCATAAAATGATTCCATTGGTCAGTTTTCACGTTGGCCTGACAGTTTTCCAAACATTTAACCAATGAAAAGTGTTGAAAAGCACTTGTAACAATATATCTCAACTCCATTCATTTATTTAGAATAGACATCACGTTTCCAGTTTCCTGAAAAATAACTGTTTTGGACATAAGAGGTTTCCGCCCGACAGCAACAATGTGTGTCTGCATTAAAGAATTATGCCACCAGTTCAACACACACTTTCAAGATATTACACTGTTTTTATGGCTGAATCCAAATCCACCTGAAAGGGTTAGACGAGCTGATGCAGGTAAAATAATGTAGCATATGTAGGAGTTTAAAGGGGTCATATTTTGTTAAACCCACTTTTATTTGTCTTTGGTTCATTTATTTGTGTATTTGGACCCTAATAGTTCATAAAGTTTGAATTTGAACCCTCCAGGTGCTGCAAAGCTATCTTTATATTCATTTTGGCAAAAATGGAGTGGATTTCTACAACCTGTTTTAATTCCTTCTTAATTTGTTACATTTTATAACTAGTTACATCACAACATTTGCACATATAAGGTCAAGACTACTTCCGACAAACATTTCTCAGAGTTCGACATAATTGTTTATCAGCAGCAGCAGTTGTAGTCCATACTGAAAATATGTCCAAACTTTTACCAAAAATGTTCTGTTATTGGTTGAACGAGACAGAGCAGCACAGTCAACAACCTGGAGGAGGTGGGGCATGAAGTGGCTCATTTGCATTTAAAGGGCCAGCGCTCAAAATTACCTTTCTGGTGTAATTAGTCATAAATAGGGCTGAAGATGTACCTGTGGAGTTGAATTAACCCTTTCATGCATGAATTATGACACCTTTAATCAGGTTTTTTTTTTTTTCCTGCGTGTTTTTATTCCTCTTTAGACATGAAAAAAACATGCCTAAAGAAAATTTTCTTTCAAAAATGTCCGCTCAGCTGGACATTGCGGGTTTAATTTTTGAAGCAAAGAAACATGTATTTACTAATATATTGTGTGAAAACTTTGAAATAAAAACATTTTAATGCTTATTTTAGGTAATTCATTTATCAGACAGGGGTAGTTGTTTGTTTACTCTCTTTACTAGTTTGTCTGATAAATGAATTACCTATAATAATTATATGTGGAAGACAGTATGAACCTTTACCAGACATTTATTTTTAATGCTGCTACTCTGATGTTTTCTCACATTTTAACACTCTAATACCAGTCATAACTCACTTCATGGAGACAATATGCCCAAAAAACAACAATTTTTATTTTATTTTTTTACAAAAACTGTTAATTACAGACTAATAACAACAATTGGTTTACACTTAAACATGTTACTGCAGATCAGTTTTATCAAGAACAGTATAGTTATAGTAATGGTCTGAATGTCAGTGTATGGGATGATCCATGAGCGTCCAATGTGTTGGCTGATATGGAACTAAAACAGCCAAACCTATGAATATACAAGAGAACAGCTGGAGAATAACTGTCCACTGTAGTGACCACGAAAGGGTCAATGAAGAATTCAGACCCAAGCACAGCATTTACATTTTATGTAGACCACAGGGAAATGTTTTAAAATGCATAATTCCATAAAAAAAAAAAAAAAAAAAAAAAAAAAAAAAATATATATATATATATATATATATATATATATATATATATATATATGTATATATATATATGTATATATATATATATATATATATATATATATATATATCATTCCTTTAAGACAGGTTCACGTTGTTCATATTTGTTCATGGTATTTTTTGTGAAAGGCTACTTTGTAAATTTGCACATTTTCACGTAATTTCACTTCTTCACACTAAAATAAAAAGGAAAAATTGGGAGTTGTCAGTATTTTTTGGTTATTATGATAATATTTTACAAGTCCAACTCACTTGAGACCACAGGGAAATGTTTTAAAATGCATAATGCCATTTTAAAAAAAGCTAAATATCACTCCTTAAATGTAAATGGTGGGTGGAATGACGTAATAGGCAATATGTAAAGAATAACTATACTGAGGAGAAAACACCAGCAGGATGGTTGTTTTTTTATAGATTTAATGAGTTAACAGAGGGTGCTGTATGCTGACTGCAGTTGCTTTGTAATTGTGCGTAGGAGTGCAGTTACACAAACAGAATTCAACTTCCATCTGCTGATTTACATTGTTGTGCTTTATGACCTTGCAGTCAATGTGTCGCATTTTCTTCATTCATAAAAGTCTTGACTGCAACAAACAGAAGATCTACAATTACCGTTGTTGAATATAAGATAATAGCTATTCCACTTATCCAATAAGAGTTTTCTTTATTCACAGTCTCCACTGGTGTCAGAGAAAACAGAGAAAATACAAGATGCCAGAGATGAGTGTGGAGACAATGAATGGAGGAGTCCTATAACAGGAAGTTTTGTGTCAGAAGTTGAATTTGTTGCATTCTGGTAACTTTTAAGGCCCCTTTCTGTGCCTTTTTCATAATAGTTTATGATGTAAACTAAATGAAAACTCACAGAATAGTGCTTTGAGTCAGTGTCTCTGAGTCTGTTGATCTGCTTTTCTTATTAGATACTAACATTACTGACATACACTACCAGTCAAAAAATTGGACACATCTGTTTATTCTTTATTTTCATGACTATTTACATTGTACATTTTCACTGAAGGCATCAAAACAATGAATGAACATATGGAATTATGTAGTTTAAAAAAGTGTGACTTAACTTGAAGCATGTTTTATATTTTAGATTCTTCCAAATAGCCACCCTTTCCTTTTATTACGGCTTTGCACATTCTTGCCATTCTCTTGAAGAGCTTCATGAGGTAGTCACCTGAAATTCATTCATTCATTCATTTTCTGAACCCGCTTTATCCTCACTAGGGTCACGGGGGTCGCTTGGAGCCTATCCCAGCTACATAGGGGCGAAGGTGGGGTACACCCTAGACATTTCGCCAGTTCATCGCAGGGCTGAACATATAGAGACAAACACTCACTCTCACATTCACACCTATGGGCAGTTTAGATTAACCAATTAACCTATCAGTGCATGTCTTTGGATGGTGGGAGGAAGCCGGAGTACCCGGAGAGAACCCACGCAGACACGGGGAGAACATACAAACTCCACACAGAAAGGTCCCACCTGAAATGTTTTCCAAAAGTCTTGAGGGAGTTTCCAGTGATGCTGAGCACTTGTTGGCCATCTGTGGTCCATCTCATGTCATTTAAATGAGAAGGCGAGTCCAAAGTTTTGACCGGTAGTGTATTCATTCATTCATTCTCTGAACCCACTTTATCCTCACTAGGGTCATGGGGTTGCTGGACCCTATCCCAGCTACTTATGGGTGAAGGCGGGGTACACCCAGGACATGTCTCCAGTTCATCACAGGGCTGAACATATAGAGACAAACAAACACTCTCCCATTCACATCTATGGGCAATTTAGATTAACCAATTAACCTATCAGTGCATGTCTTTGTACCTGGAGAGAACCCACGCAGACACAGGGCGAACATACAAACTCCACACAGAAAGGTCCCACCCCCATCAACTGGTAATGGAATCGAACCCAGGACCTTCTTGCTGGGAGACATGCGTGCTATATGCTGCACCACCATGTCATCCACCAGTAGTGTATATTGGGGAAAAAAAAAAAAAAAAGTCACTCTAAGTATTGGATACTTTATTTATGGTTAAGGTTTTTTTTTTTTTTTGTTATTTTCATGAAAAATCGGACAAAATGACTATTTTAGGAAGGTGATCATATAGAGCACAAGTGTCAAACATATGGCCCGCGGGCCAAAACCAGTCCGTCAAATGGGTCCAATCTGGCCCGTACATGGGATACGTTTGTGAAATGCAAAAATTACACTGAAGATATTAACAATTGAGGATGTCAAAATCATTTTAGTTCGGGCTCCACATATAGACCAATATAATCTGAAGTGAGTCAGACCAGTACAACAATATCATAACCTAAAAAATGACAGCTCCAGTTTTTGTTAGCTTACCAACCAACAGGCTGTAAGCTATTGTCGTCATGTGGCGTCCGGCGACGTCGTCTGTCATCCGTTACAAAAATTTCAATCATCTTCTTCTCCGAAACTACAATTCCGATTGACTTCAAACTTGGTATACAGCTTCTTTATGACGATGCCAACAAAAGTTAGCGAAATTATTTGGATCCGGATCTGATTCGGGATTTGGTGTGACTTTGAAAAATGTCCCCGTTATAAGACATTGGAAGTGGATCGATGCAATAACTCAAATATAAATGATATCCAGTGTAAATTTCTACAGTCCAGCCCTGATGGGGAGATGACCAAAACATAATGTCCACATGCTGATCAGGATCTTCTTCTGGATTCGGGAACTTACGGAAAATTTAACATGGGCTCTTATGGAGAAAAAATTTCAGTCGTCTTTTTCTCCCAAACTCCAGTTCTGATTGACTTCAAACTTGGTATACAGCTTCTGTATGATGATGTCAACACAAGGTATTGAAATTATTTCGATCCGGATCTGATTCTGGATTTGGTGTGACTTTGAAAAATTTTCCCATTTTAACAGATAGGAAGTGGATTGATCCAATAAATCAGTATCAATGATATCAAGTTGGAATTTGAATTTTTTACAGATCTGATTGGAATACGACCAAAACATGGGCTATTTCTGTAACATAATAATTACACATAACTGGGTGATAATAAATGGTATCTGGATACATTTCCCAAAGTTTTTAATTTGGCCGGTAAGCTACAGGGCCATTGGTCCTATTTTTCTCTTTGTTTTAGCACAAACAAAAGTAAAATGATATGAAAATGTTTACATTTAAAAACTATCCTTTCGCAAATAGCATGAACAAATATGAACAACCTGAGATGTCTTAAGACAAGTAAGTGCCCTTTTAACAATATTCTGCCTGTTATAAAATGTTTTGTGTATTTGTAGATCCACCACATAATCTGTATGTTGTAGCATGAAGCATGATGTTAAAATTGCACTTATTTTCCTTAAGACATTTCAGGTTGTTCATGTAATTCACATTTTTAAAGGACTGATATTTTGCTTTTCTAATGGAATTATGCATTTTAAAACATTTCCCTGTTGTCTACATAAACTGTAAATGCTATACTTGGGTCTGAATTCTTCATTAATTCAACTCCACAGGTCCATCTTCAACCCTTTTTCTGAGAAATGACACCAGAAAGGTCGTTTTGAGCCCTGGCCCTTTAAATTTGAATTGAGAAAAAAAAAAAATAAATCTTGAATTCAGCAAAAAAAAATCTGCCAATGGAGTAAGTAAAAATTATCTTGGTAAGATTTTTTGAAATAAGATTTTCAAGATCTATTGTCTAAAAATAAGTTCTCATATCTCACTGAAAAGTTACTCTTTAGGTGATTATGTCTTATTTTAAGTGTGATGAGATATTTTGACTAGAAATGAGAAAAATACAGGGTGACACAAAAAAACAGGAACTTTTTAACAATCCAATAAAACCAAGAGTGATGGAAGAAAAATATTTTATTCATAGTAATTGAAACCTTAAAAGATGCCATTTAAGAAACAATGATGGAATTTTCATTTTTTAAAAATTAAAACAGGAATTTTTGAACGCCGTGGGCTCCGTAAGACAGACTCGCGTACAACATCAATGTTCTGTGGAGTACGAGCACTTCTTGGTCGTCCTGTTGGTTTCTTCTTTAGGGCAGATCCAGTCTCTTCAAAGTTACTAATCCAACATTTTATCGCGTTTTGATGGAACAGCACCATGACATCCTAAGTTGTAAAAACGTCAGAACTCCCTCTGCGCAGCTGTCAAACTATCACTGTTTTTATAAAACATTTTTATGGCTAACGCACGCTGTTGCCCGTTCCACTGATCCATGGTTACTAAAATGGGGGTGTGTTCACTTGCTCAAGGTCACTGTCTCGCAGTGCTGCCACTTGCTCATGTCTGCCAATACGCACTTCAAAAATTCCCATTTTTTTGGGTCACCCTGTACATTCGGTAAGATTTGAATTTTTTGCAGTGAAACTTTCTTCACAGACCATTTATTCAAGTATCACTAATTACAGCGTTGGAAATGAATCTGTACATCATAGAACTGACCTTTAGAACTTCACATTATTAACATTTGTATCTTTTTTTCTCTTCACTGTTAATGTAAATACATTTGGTTTTTCTCATTCTGCATTTGCCACATTTTTCCAAAGTGAGAAATCCCTTCTTTCCGTACATGTTAATTTTTTGCTGGGTCACACTGGCTTTTTAAAAATCCATATATTTTAAAGGCAAACCTAGGTGAGGTTTGGGCTTCGAATAATTTGTCATGGCCGTAATGCAATGGCTGCCAGCTCCTCCTAAAGAACCTCATTAACAGTGTCCCCACGGCACGTCAGGCAGGTTAAAGTGAGCGCCCCTGGAGAATCAGAAAGTATTTAACTAACAATGTGACCCTGGTCTGTCGGCCATAAGGTTTTCAAAGCAGTTAGAGTTGTCACCTGTCGGGGGACGGTGCACCTGCTACGCCAGCATCTGTGCCTGTTGCACACACACACACACACACACACACACACACACCTACACACATCTACACACACAGCAAAACAAATAAAATCACTCTTTTTGGAGGCAAATTCAGATGCTCTGTGCCCTCATTCTATAACCTCCAGCACCTGTCCTTTCTTGTCCACGGGATTAAAGTCCATGGCCTCTAAAGTGCTGCAGCAGATGGGTGCTTATTCCCAAACTCACCTCCTGACTCTCCTCCCATGTAGTCATTTACCCTCTAAGCATCTTTTGCCTACATTAGCATACATTACCGTATGTTATTAATTTCAACTTTTTCAGTGTGCACACTAAAAAAAATGTCTTGTTAAAACAGTTCTCTATAAGATAAGTTTGGTGCTTTTCAACCAAGAACCTGTTAAAGGGTCAAAACACGGTATTCGAAATCTCTCTGATGGGACATTTTAGAGAATTTTGACAGATTAGTGTTTCTAAATGACCCACATTTTTACCTTTAAATTCATTTTTGCTTTAGTTGGACCATAAGGGATTATCCAAAACAAGAAGCTACTTTATATTGAAACAAATGTTGGAATAACAATCAATTAAATTTCGCTCTCTGACGGGACATTATTGTGTTTTGACCCTAAAATGTTACTCTCAGTTATAACTAACTGCTCAATACACGACCAATTCATACTTTGTACATTTGCACTGTTCAACATTTGTCAACGTTAGTGATCTCCATTTCTAATACAGGTTTTCCACAGACTTGGCAAGTTTTTTTTCATTTCCAGTTTGTCAGTTACTATTAGGTACTTTCTTCACCTTCACCTTTTTATTGACGTTCCAAGTGAGCCACAGTTATGGCGTCAAGATGAGGTCAGATAACACTGTACACGTACAGTTGAGGACAAAATTATTATCACCCCTAAAAATGTCATTATTTTAAAAGTATTTCCCAAGTGCTTTTACATAGAGCAACACATTTTTAATACAGCTTTTTTAGACATCCTGGTTTTATTTTGGATGCTTACATTATTTTTGTTTCCACACAGAAATGAAAATAGTCTACAGAAAACAAAAAGCACCACGGTCAAAATTATTAGCCCTCCAGATCCTGATGCTGCGTTTCCTCTACGTGGTACTGGCTCGACTCGACTCGGCCTTTTTGCGTTTCCATTACGAAAAAGGACCTGGAATCTGGTACCCGCTACTAATTTTTTGGTATCACCTCCGCTGAGGTTCCAAGACTGGGGAACAGATACTAAAACGTGACGTGTAAACACTGCAGACCACTGATTGGTCAGAGAGTTGACCTGCCGTTTTACAAACAACAGATGTGGAAGTTTACAGTAAATATAGTGGTAGGTTAATCCGCATGATGACAGCCCGCGAAACTATACCATGGTCGGTCCAGGAGATTCAGTTTTTGGTGGCCAACATAAAAATTCAGCATGAGCTTGATGAGACAACACGCAACGAGCGAGTTTATCAGCAACTCTCTGAGCAGACGACACGGAAGTAACGCACCGCATCGCTATGACGTCCAGGTACTCTAAAGTCGGTAGTATCCTGTAACGGAAACGGTCTCCAGGAATGGTATCTGGTACCCGAGTCGAGTCGAGCCGAGTTGATGTCATATCAGTCCCCGGACTTCTGCCTGTTTTGTCTGTCTTGTCTGTCATTTCCTGTTTTATTTTGTTAAGTTCTCCTCTTGTGTTGTCTGGTGTCTTTGCTTCCCTTCCCTGATTGTTCCACCTGTGCTGATTACCTGTCCCCGCCCTGATTTGTTCCACCTGTGTCTTATTGTCTTCCCTCCCTCTTGTGTATATAAGCCCTGTGTTTCCGTATGTTCATTGCCAGTTCGTATTCGCCTTATGTGTCTACTTACCAGCGTTTCCTTGGATCCTGTTTGTCTGCCTGACTGTCTGTTTTTGACCCGGATTGTTTCCTCGACGCCTGAGTTTTTGCCTTTCCCCTGTTGGTGCTTCTGCCTTTGTGACCATTCCTGTGTTCGACCTTCAGTCTGGATTCTCGGTACATGAGCTTGCCTTTCCCCAATGTACGTTTGCCTGTCTGCTTGTCTTCCCGTGTATGACCTGGTCTGTCCCCTGACTCTCGTTTGCTTCCTCCTAGTCGGGTTCCCCTCGTGTGCTCCCGACCCGGGCTGTGAAGCTTATCATTCGGATTCGGAATCTGTGACAAATCCCCAGAGCAGTTTCGCCGAAGACTCATCCATTACCTGTTTGTGTGAACTGTTTTTACTGACTGTGTTTTATAAACACCCTTACACTGTATTCCTGTCTGTGGGTCTTGCATTTGGGTTCAGTCCTCGTACTACCAGTCATAACAGTCGAGCCGGTTCCACGCATAAACTGAACATACTTAAGTCTGGCTTAAAGGTGTCTCCTCTTCAAAAGTAGAGTTTTTCTTGGTCTGCATCCTCGCAGTCCATTCCTGTGCAGAACTCTAGTGACTCTTCATAGAGACTATGATTCCTGATGTGGCCGAGTCATTCACCAGTGTCTTGGCAGTTGTTCTGGGGTCTTTAGACCCATCTCTCACTAGTTTTCTTTCCAGGATCTTTGAAATCTTTCACTTGCTACCTCAACAAGGCTTATTCTGTACTGTGTGGCTGTCTTTGAATTTCTGGATTATACTTTTCACTCCAGTTCTTGACACTTGGAAATGCTTGGATAGCGCTGTATATCCTTTTCCTGCTTGGTGTGCATCAATAGTTATTTTTCTCAAGTCTAAACTGATTTCTTTAGTTTTCAGCATGGTGCTTTCTCAACTGACAGCTCAATGACCCATACTGAGGCTTTTATACCATGTTTTAACTTAAATATTGAGTGAAATTACCTGATCACCTTTAAGCACATCACCTGTGAGATTAAAGCACATTGAGCAATGATGTAATAAATGGTCATTTCTTAAAGGGGGCTAATAATAATGTCCCTGGTATTTTAGTTTTTTCTTAAATAATTCTCTTTTGGTGCACAACTATAAATAATTTGTGCCCTCTAAAGGAAACTAGTACGTTCAGAAATGTTATGTTGAAAATTCTTTGCTCTGTTAAAAAAATACTTGGAAAAATCTTGAAGAAACTTCAAATTTCATTGGGGGGCTAATAATTTTGTCCTCAACTGTATTTGAAGTATTGTAGGTGCAAGTAAAGTTTTGTAAACCAAAAATATATATTTCTCTTTAAAAATGCACCTACAAAACTAACTTTGCTCCTACAAACCCATTTTTTTTTGCATTGGTTCATTTTGTGCTGGGACCTGGTCATTTTCTTTTGTTAAGCTGACTACATGTTAAAGTACTAACTGAAACATGTCATTTCTTAACCATTTTTTTTATTGTGTTTTCTGTTAATAAAGGCTCATACAACTACTTGACCCTTTAACTTGTAAAGATGTTATAATGAACCACTTTTCATTAATGTCTTCACCTTGTTTTCTAATTCCTAAACTTTTTGTTGGCATAGAGGCGTGGCAGAAGGTGAGTCACGCTACAATTTACAAACTCTGGAGTCACTTTCAAAGTTTTCTGTCAGTGACAAACACCTTCTGTTATGCTTTTTTCTTCACACAACCTGCAATGGGAGTGTTGCCTAATTATCTAAATAATAATGGCATATTAACATTTAAATGACTTCTCAAAAGTCGGTTGTCATGCTTTCAGTGTGGAGTAAATTATCCTCTTATTTTTCCCTCTTTTTAACCTGTTATCTTCTTTCCTCAGCATCTCTCTGTGCCTCGGTCTTTCTTTCCTCATTTTAGTTTATTTTATGAGATTTAGACATTTACTTCTGTTAGATTTTTATGCACTTTGCAAACTGTCTGAGCAAACATTTGACAGATGGTGATGTGCAGATGGCATCCAAGTTACGTATCATACCATGTAGAGGAAAAAAATCATGTCACAGTGACTTTCTGGCATGCTAAATAAGTCAATGCTCAGTAAGTAATGCTGATTGAACCTACATTAGAAACAAAATCTCAGTTGCATAAATTGAATAAAAGCTTAAAGCAGCAGTTTGTTTGGTTGATTGTGTGCAGTCTCATTTGACTGTTTCATCAGACACTAATATTTAGTCATTAGCAGATTACTAGTTGGTCCCTGAGCGGTTTCAATGGCAGCTCACTGCACCTAATGTGTGCTATGTGCTAATTGCTAATTACTAATGCTAATGCAAAGTATCGTGTGTGTGTGTGTGTATTAGGATAGGTAAAATGCAGACTGAATTTCCCTGTGGGGATAAGGTTAACCTTTAAGATATAATACAGGGGTGTCAAACATGTGGACTGCGGGCCAAAACCAGCCCGCCAAAGGGTCCAATCTGGCCCAAGGAATACATTTATGAGGTAAAAAAAATTATAATGAAGATATTAACAGTCAAGGGTGGCAAACTCATTTTGGTTCAAGGGCCACATACAGCCCAATTTGACCAATGGACCATTCATTCATTCATTCATTCATTCATTCATTTTCTGAACCCGCTTTATCCTCACTAGGGTCATGGTTGCTTGGAGCCTACCCCAGCTACTTAAGGGCGAAGGCGGGGTACACCCTGGACATGTCTCCAGTTCATCGCAGGGCTGACATATGTAATGTAATGCAAGTGAAATAATATAATGACCTAAAAATGACAACTGAATGTTTTCTCTTTTTTTGTGTTTTCTTTTTTGTTTTAGTGTAAATAAAAAAAATAAAAAAAATCACATGATGAAAATGTTAACATACAAACTACCCTTTTACAAAAAATGTGAATAATTTAAACAGCTATGAACAGCTTAATAAGAAATAATGAAAATAAGTGGAATTTTAACAACATTATGCCTGTTAATAAATGTTTTGTGCCTTTGTAAATCCACAGTGGTCTGCTATAGTAAATGGTCAGTGCATATATACAGGGTGCGATTTTTTGGGGGGGATGGGGGAGATTAACCCCCCCCCCTCTGGTTTTTACATCCCTACTTCTGCTCACTGAATATCATCCTTGGGGGGGCGGGCAACCAACCAACTGAAATAACAGGCAGGTTGTGACAGTTTTCTTCCAACTACAGTGTATCCTACATGACTGGAACTAATGTTTGCTTGAACCGAACTGTCGGCAGTCTCAGAATTCGCGAATGTCCCCGTGTACTGGGATACCATAAGGGGGGGGGGGTAGGGGGTGTGTGTGTGACAAATTCATGGGGCCCAGCATTTGTGGGGGTCCATAGAGCAGTGGAGGGGGTCCTGTGGATACAGGTTAGAAGTTGTGAAAATTTTGTGTAAGATTCGCTGTATAATAGAGGAATAGAACTCAGGAGTTGGACATTCAAAGTATGTAAAGTTTCACTTTCATTTCATGCCAGTGTTAGTTACATTAGTTATAGACCGCAAAAAAAAAAAAAAAAAGTTATTGACCTCACCCCCATATATATAACTGTCTCCCCCCCGGAAAAAAAACACCCCCCCCCCGCCCCCCGTTTTTTTTTCTTTTTTTCGTTTTTTTACAAATCACACCCTGCTTATATAGCGCTTTTCCACACTTTTATGGTGCCCAAAGCGCTTCAGCGGTTCAGTGTCTTGCCCAAGAACACTTTGATGTCTTCAGTGTCTGTAAGTTGTAATGCACATGTGTAAATGAGAGGCTGAGACATAACGGTTATGTTGTATATAAATATGCCCACAAAATACTTAACCCTTAAAGACCCAGTGCTACTTTTGTGGCACTCACAAAAATGAATTTTTCTCTCTATTTAGCCTTTCTTAAGTGATTCACCACCATTCATTATAATATTACCCTCTGCATTTTGCATTAGTTGAGATTTTAACAGTTCACCGCCCCACCAGAACCCTCCGATCGTCCTCTCAGATGCTTTTGGATGTCCCCAGGTCCCGATACAAACAGTGGGGTGATCGTTCATTTGCTGTTGCCGCTCCTAAACTGTGGAACTTGTTGTCCCCTGACTTGCGAGTCCTCACTGACCTGCCCCTGTTCAAGTCCAGGTTAAAGACTCACCTGTTTAGACTGGCTTTGAACCCTTAGCTGCAAGACACTATTAGGTTTTAATCTGTGGTCCCTTTTATCAATGTCTGTTGTGTCCTTTTGTTTTATGCATGTTTATGGTACCTGATTAACCTGTTTTTTTATCTTATAATTTAATCATGCTTTTAGATGTAAAGCACTTTGCTATGTTGTTGTAAAGTGCTATAGAAATAAACTTTGATTGATTGATATTTAAGTGAAAATCAGGTATTTTCCTACATTTAATTCACTGATCATATAGATGTTCATAAAAGCTCAGATTAATGTTGAGGGATATTATATTAGAAACAGAGAAAACTGAAGAAAAATTGACTTTTTCAGTACAATCTGTCATTAACTGAACATAAAGCAAGTGTCTACATCCACTGTCATGGATCCAACTTTATGCGTTTTACTGGTGAATCAATGTCGTAGAAGATGGCGGTGTTTCCACGATAACAACGGAGCCTCTGAACATCCAAATGGGTCATATCTGATGACTATGACAAGATGACAAACTGCATTTTACACCAATTATTTACATATATTGATAGGATTAAGGGATCAGCAGGTATTAAACAGTTTAGATCAGTAGATGGTTTAGGTCGAAGGTGGATGTTTGAGTCTTTATGGGCTAAAGTTCAGGTTTATGTAATTTTACTCTTTTTCTGTCTTTGAAATAGTTGTAAATGTGCCACTAATATTTGTCATTTTCAGAAGATTTATAATCATTTTAAACCACAGATAAATGTCTGTATTCTTGAACTCTCACCCATTAAAATAAATAAGTGTTGATTCAGTATTTGTTTTGTGTATTGACAACAAATGACATGAACATTTTTATCAAGATAATTAAAATCAACAGGAAGAAGTTGTTCAAGCAGTAGGTGTCAAGCCTCATAATATTTGTATCCATATAGTGAATGAATGTATGCCTTTATTATGTATTATTTTATTTATTTGCATGTTCTAAATAATAAATAAATACATAAATATTATATTATCCAATAGTATTAGTGGAGAGAGACAGGATGTGTGGGACCAGAGAGATGAGGAGTACATGGTGCGTTGCGTCCAGTAGCAGGAACTCGTTGCTCAGTGTATTTGTACCCATGTGGTATGACTAAATATTTGGCCATGGGGTGGGCCAGAGTACAGTGGCTTTTAAAGAGCTTGTTGGCCTAGAACAGCTGCCTTCTGTGGCTGCAAACAAGTGTGATAAGAGCAGCTGAAGTGAAACTGGAACTGCAGAATCCTGTGATAATACTCTGAGTTTGTTGGTAAAAGAGCCCGTGCTCCTGTTGAAAATGTGTTTATAGCTTGTTTGAGCTTCCTACTAATACTGATGAGGCAAACATTTTTTATACTTCATACAAAATATTCATTAAATTCATTCACAATCATGAAAAATACAAAATTGCACAGGCAGGAAATTGCTTACTGATGTGAATTTTAGAGTGGAACACATTTAATATGTGTTTTACCACTTCTGTATATTATGGTTTGTAGATCATTACAGTATTTTTAGTTAAGTCTGACAAAAAACATTAAATGCTCAGTATTTCTCACTAAATATGTCCCCCAGTGTAAAAAGAAAGAACAGAAATAGATAGGTAAATTCGTGTTTGAATAGTACCAACCTTTACAAATATGATGTTAATTGTCTATTTAAAGGTAAGGTAAGGGATGTTTTTCTGGAGCATTTTTTACTATATTGCTTAAAATCCCCTTCACACCCTGATTACAACCAATTAATTAAATGCTCAAACACACACACAAAAAACCTGTGGAACGGACAGGACTGAAAAAACACCATTCAATCATTTTAGCTGGCCCATCAAAATGATTGAACGGATATTTCTATCAAACTCAGCTACCATTTGTCCCTCCCCCTTCTGCGTGTACCTTTCTTCGTGCATGAATCATGCATTTTCAGAGGTTTGGAGCACTTGTACAGGAAACGAGGCCAGAGCCAGAGCTTGGTTATATTAGTTATATTAGGATGGAAAGTTCATCGTCAAACTGTTTTGTCACTAACATAAATCACTAGGGAATGTAACGTTAGCCAGATAGGTATGAACTGGGGATGTTGTATCAACAAACATAATAGTGAAATGCACAGATTACAGCGTTCAAAGCAAACTTTAGTGGGCTGCTAGCATGACATCAGTCTTACTGCAATCAGCTGTTCTTACCAGCCCCAGATTACTTAGAACATGTATCAAAATAACAAGTGAAAAGTCACACTTCTAATCTAATATACTGATGAAGAGGTGCCTGCAGACCTGAATTCTGACGTACACACGATCCACGGGCAGAGGATGGGGGGGTAATCTGAAGGGAAGGGGGCAGAATGAATCATGAGATGGGGGCAAGCATTTCGGTACTCTGGAGGTGTGGTTTTGGGGGAAGTCTGAAGAAAGGGGTTTGGACTTTTAAATTGTGCAGTTCCAAAACATTTTTTTCCCTCTGTGTTTAACTTTTCTTAAAGCTGCAGGAGACTTTCGTCACCAATTTTTCATCAAATCTGTAAAACCTCTGTCATAGCCCAAGTATCATGAATCCATAAGTCTTTCTGTGATTACTCACCTGAATCTCTTCTCTCACAGTGAACAATTTCGAAGTGTCATCCACCATAAACAAACCATTTGTTTACTAACAGAGCCAGTAGGTAACGTGGGCATCTTTGGAATTTTGTCACGATGTGCATTGTGGGAAGCGGAGGTTTGCGCAGCCACCTGGCAGCGGCAGCACAACCATATGATATTATGTGGATGAAACAAACACAACACAGAAATGGCTGGAGCTCTGCTTCCCACAATGCACGTTGCATTCCGAATTCCAAAGATGCCCGAGTTACCTCCCAGCTCTATTTGTAAACAAATGGTTTGTTTATGGTGGAGTACACTTGGAAATTGTTCAACGTGAGGCAAGAGATTCAGGTGAATAATCACAGAAAGACTTACGGATTCATGATACTGAGGATATGACTGAGGTTTTACAGATTTGATGAAAAATTGGTCTCCCACAGCTTTAAGTGGTTTATCACCATTTATTATGACATTATCCTCTGTATTTTGCATTTTTTCAGTCAACATCAGGTATTTCCCTGTATTTAATTTTCTGATCATGTGGATGTTCATAAAAGCTCAGAATGAAGTTGAGGGTTTTTATATCATAAACAGTTTAACCTGAATAAAAAGTGACTTTTTCCAGTAAAATATATCATTAATAAGTTTTTCGAATGTGATTGAAGGGTGTAAGGTTCTGTAAAGTACGGCTACTAACACTCGCTGTAACATATATGGCATGTGATGGGAGGTGTCACAGTGACACACAGTGATATATTAGTCTACTCGGCTGTTATCGGTAGGGGTATCATTAGAGCAGACCTTCCACTGTGAGCACACACTCAGACACACACTGCGACGCACAGGCCTGATTAGAGTGTGTGTTTATGTGTGCTGAACAGGACTGAGTGTTCCCTTAAGAGCCAAAATGATGATTGCTCTGAATGCTTGTTACTCCAAATACAAAGGTAACAAAACCTTTTCTTTCCTCATCTTTTGTTTTTTTTTTTTTTTTTCCTCTATTATTTCCTGTTTCCTGCTTCAGAACTCTAATCTAATTTGTCCTGTCTCATTTCTCTTGTTCCCCTCTAACTTTTGCTGTGTATATCACCCTTTTTTTTTTTCCAATTTTGCTCCCTCACAAATCTCTTTGCCCTCTGTTTCTCTCACGTTCGCTGTGTCTCCTCCAGCTGCCTCTTTTACTCGGTTTCATTTCCCCTGCAGTGCTTTGGGTCTGTCTAAAATGATGCAAGTGAAGTGTTGAAAACAGCTCTCCACCTGTAAAGCATGTAATCATCTCCTCCTCCCTCTCCGCTGTTGAATGCCCACTGAGAATTTTCTTGCATGCGGGAAATTTGTCTGAAAATAGATTACCTAATGTACGTTACGAAGTTATTAGAACCCAACATCTTCAGCACAAAACAACAACTTTTCTTTAGCTAATCAGAGCGGTGCTAAACCCGTTTGCAGCATCAAATTAGTTAGAGAAAGCGTTGCCAATTCTCTTTCACAGAAAAACCATCAAGGAATTAAGTCTTCAGCTTGGATCCTTAATAACGCTTTATATTAAGGTGTACATTTATACATTAGGGAGGTGCAATTTACCAGAGTTCTTAATAACAGTTGCTAAATACAGACATGAATTTCACATTCACACATAAAGTAAGTCAATTCAGAGTCAACAAGAGTGATACAAATAGAAGCATTGCAGTTGTTTTTAGCATTGGACTCAGCACTAAATGAAAAGACTGATCATCAAGGTTTAACCCATAAGGACCCAGTGTAACTTTTATGTCAGTTCCCAAATGATTTTTTTTCCCTTTATATTTAGCCTTCCTTTAGTGACTTATCACCATTTACTGCAATATTATCCTATGTAATTTTGCTTTTTTCAATGAAAATCAGGTATTTTCCTATATTTAATTTACAGATTATGTAGATGTTCATAAAAGCTCTGATTAAAGTTGAGGGTTATTATACCAAAAACAGAGAAAACTCAAGAAAAAAGCAACTTTTTCAGCAAATCTGTAAACCCAGTGTGTCCATTCACTGTCATCAATTCAACTCCATGAGTTTTACTGGTAAATCAGTGTTGTAGACGATGACGGTGTTTCCACGGTAACTACGGAGTCTTTGGACATCCAAAGGTGTCATATTCAATGACCATGAAAAGATGGCAAACTGTATTTTACACCAATTATATACATGTATTGATAGGATTAATGGATCAACTGGCATTAAACAGTTTACATCAGAAGATGGTTTCAGTAGATGGTGGATGTTTGGGTCTTTATGGGTTAAAATTGTTTGTTGAGCCAGAGTTCAGACTAAACTGTGACAGTTTTGACCTTATACAGAAAACTGAGGTGATTTGTGGTTTTACTGTAGTCGTTTTCTGTCTGAAAACAGCTAACGTAACAAAGCTATGATGTAAAGTATCGGTTGATGCAGCATATAATTATAAGGCTTTTACCAGTACCATACACCAACATTCAAATATTGAGACCTGATGTATCAAATATGATACAAAATTGAAAGTCATACATGGAAATTGGTATTAAAAAAAAAACAACAACAAAACAACAACAAAAAAAAATCAGGTTGTTCAGAAGGACCAATAAAGGCTCCAGTTTCAAAGAACTGGAATTTTCTGTCAGTGATTTAATGGATCAGGCTTTACAGGGTTAACAGTTCATAACATCTGTCTTCTAGTCAAACTTTAATTCAACACATTTCCCTAATTTTTAACCTCAAATGTCAGTCTTCCTGTAGAAAAGTAAAAGAAAAAAAAAAATCTACTTAATCTACTTCTGCACTTACAAAATAAATGTTTTTTTTTTTTTTTTTTTTTTTTTAATGCTGTTGTTTATCTAAAATGGTCCACAAACAAATTATTCACAAATTTTCATCATACGCAACACATTCTGTAAACCCTGCTGCTCCCCTTTTCCTTAATTGCGTGCAAAATGGCAGCAGAAACCACAGACGGACATGCCTGTAGCTGCACGTTCATTACAAATACAAGAAAAAACTGTGTATGAACAGTAGACCTTCACTAAATTTAATATATTACATTTATTATATTCACAGGTCTCACAGTATCAGTAAAAATGAATGCAAATAATAACAATATTAGGTCCCCATGTGAAATACAGTACTTTAAATGCTTCTAATGACAAATAGTAGTATATGTGGTTAGTTTATATAATCACAGAGATGTAATTTGTCAGATTGTTTTAATCAGTTGACAGCTTTATTTACTGCTGGAGTACACATTGGCTCTTTAATAGTCATTAAAAGGGATATAGAATAATGTCTTGTTTTACATTAATTAGTGCCAAAGTATTATTATAATTATTACTTCTTACCTTTATTTTGACAGTATGAACAACCATAGTTCAGTTACTTAACAAGGGGCCTAATTATTAAGTGCTGCAGGAGCTGAAATCAGGGATGACAAAGATAAGTGACCTTTTGTCATTTCACATCACTTTGGAACAGGAGATACCAGTTTTCAAAGCATCCCTATTCATGTCTCATCTGATGGAATCTGATCAGAAATCAGGAATAAGGAGGTGAAGTCCCGCCCCTCTAGTGTATCCCATGGGCCCTCAATCCAGAAAAAAAAATTGGACTGTATGTCATTGGTGGTGATTTGATGTTGAAATGTGCAATCAACTAGACCAGATATTTCTCAGTTTAAAATAGAATTTAGAAAGTCAAGAAATTTTCAGTTTGGTTATGATATTATCAGATAACATGTCTAATATTATGTTCAATGGCTCAATGGACTGCATCTCATCTCTTGTTCTACATGTCACCAAAACAGCAGTTATATGGGTGGATTTCGACTAGTGCTGTCAAACGATTAAATTTTTTTAATCAGATTAATCACAGGGTTGCTATGGATTAATTTTAATTAATCACGATTAAATATTATTCATTTTTTAGCTATATTAATTGCATTTCATTTTGCATGAACAAACAAACTCAAGAAAGAAGGGAATATATATGCACTTAATGGGTTTGTCACAAACTGGACGACCCATTAGCCAAAGTGCTAGCAGAATCCTGGACTAACGTATGCTTCCTGTTAATGCGGTTAATGTCAACTGTTCCATCTTGTTTTGTTTTTTTTGTCCTCATATTTCCATCCAGAGGGTCAACGTGCTGTTTAGTGTCTTCGATCCTTATCTGTTGCTTTTGCTGCCTGTCACTACTGGATCACCTGACAATTTGCACATACGCAACACTAATTCTACTTGGAAAAACTGCGCAAAATGTGTTACCAGAGATGTTCAGAGTCATTCTGCGCTGCAGATGGGTTAATTACATTAAGATTTTTAATCAGATTAATCATGATGATGGATCAATCTGTGTTAATGCATTCATTTTGACAGCCCTAATTTCAACATGCTCTGTGTGAATGAGGGGAAAAAATAACTTTTAACAGATGTGAAAATCCCAAATCCAATCATGTTGACGCTGCAGAGACGTCTTCAGTCACTCTGAATAGACTGGGAACAGGAGAGAGACGGTGAGTCCGTTTACATACACACCAATACTCCGATTATTGTCCGATATCTGGAGTTGTCAGATTATTCAAGTGATCATGTGAACAGTATAATCTGATATGATTTATCAGATAACAGCAGTAATCTGATTATTAGAAATCAGATTAACATACCTGGATTTTCCCCCAATACTCTGATGTTTTCGGTCATGTACACAGGATAATCTGATTTTTTTCTTTTTATGTCTTTTACGTCTGTGTACGTGTAAAAACTTTTTAAATTATAGAGAATGAAAGTTATGTAGTTAAACATGATCAGTAGACTATAGGAAGTTTAAGTCTACTCTCACTACATACGTACTCCGAAAGAAATCTGATAATGGACTGGAGGATCTTAACCAAGGTTTTCGAATTATTGCATTTTTTAAGGGCATGTCAATGTGTGATAATTACAATTATCTGCTGTCGCTCGGTGAATACACGTAGGTAAACCATAGGTCACAGGAAGAGGGGGATGTTGATCAGGGTTGGTTGGCCAATCGGTGTCATCATGCATTTCAACCAATGGCAGCATTTAGGGTGGGCTTAAGACTCCTGTCAATCACTCACAACTGGAAATAAACTGGTGGGGACATAAACGTGGAGAAAAGTACCTGTCTTTTCCATGGACATTTTCATTTTAAATGTCTTCAGATGGTGGGGTTGAGAAGGATTCAGTTGTTTGTAAGCACTGCAATGTGGAAGTATTTTTTATCACCGGAGTACTTCGAGTCTGAAATATCACTTAAAGGCAATACACGCTGATGATGCCGGCAACCCACCCCTGCATATAACTAAGCGATTAATCATGATTAATCACAGAAAGCACGATTAATTGCGATTAAGAATTTCAGTTGTTGCCCAGCACTACTTTTAAACCTTTGACAGTATAAACATGTTAATCACCTCAGTCATCTTTGTCCATTCAGCAGATCTTTGTCTGATACCGCAAGGAGAACGTAAAAATACAACACATTCTCATTCGTAGATGAAAGTCTCAGCTAAACTGCCTCTGTTGTCATGTCTCATAATTTGTGATGCAAATAATTTATTGCATGTCAATATTCGGTCATGCTAATAGTGGGAGTGGAAATCAGACTTCATAAATCTGAACGAAATGCTTAGGCACATTTTCTGTTTATCTGCACACACAAACACACAAACACACACACACACACACACACACACACACACACACACACACACGGGATGACTCATGAGTCCACACACACTCGAATGCATCTGGGTCCAGGTACAACTTTTGTGTGACGCATCAAGGGAGTTTGTTCTTGATTTCTCTAAACTTCAAAATAAAAGACCAATACTCATTTGTGTTGGAAGCAATTTAGGCTTATTGTGCATTTTTTGACTGATTTTATAACTGTCTGGACAGAAGCAGAATCACCAGCAGGGATGAAAAGCTCATCTGTAGTTGGAGCCAGTAATCCAGATGGTGAAATAATTTAGTGAGGGACTGTGCTCAGAGACTCCCACACATTTAACTCACACGTACCAGAGCTGGCTTCTGTCCACAGTAGCTTTATAATGCATGGAACGGCAGATGCTGCAGCTTCTGCACTCTTTTAACAATGTTTCTTTGGCACCAAGTTGTGCTTCATTGCATTTATTATTGTACTTGCCCGGAACATTTTCATTTCTACATGGAGGAGATCAGTCCTTTATACTCAGACCTCAAAGTAAATGTGTTTAACTCATTAGGACATAATGCAGATCAAAGTCACAGTTAGACAAACAGTGTGTAGTGCACATTCAGAACACAATAAAAGTTTTTCTATATAAGTTCTAAAGGAAACCCATTTCTCCTATTAAAAAGAATGACTGCAAAAGCCAAGGAACCCAAGAGCAGCAGAGTAAACTAGACGTACATCCTCAGCATCATCATCAGTGTGTTGTACATTATGTTATTGAATTTCTGCTTAGATCCATAGGTGGGTATTTAATTTACTTGTTGAAAGTTTTCCTTTTAACCCATAAAGCAAAGGTTCCCATCCTTTTTTGGCTCATGACCCCATTTTAACATCACAAATTTCTGGCGACCCCAGACATTCAAAACTTTTGAGACTTTTTTTTGCTAAAATTAATTTGTTTTTGATCATGTAATAGTTTGCTATACTGTGTTGCAAAATAATGTTAATTTTAGCTGACATTTAGTCTACATTATGTATATTATTATGGTCAGAGGCAGTAAAGCCAGGTGTAGATTACTGCACAAAGTGAAAATTTGATTTTCCTTGGTCAGGATATGTACAGTCAGTCCAGCTTGGATTTACAAGGCTGACAATTAATACTGAACAAACAAGAACTCAAACTATGAATTATGAAAGAGCTGCAGTATCTGAAACTGACCACAATGAACATTTGACAGATAAACAGAACCACAGTGCTTCAGTTTCAGCTTCACAGTTTATCATGTCTTTTATGGATTGGGATTGTCTGTCAACTCACCATATATTTTTTGTTAGTAAGTTTTGTTTTTGTTTTTTTTTATCAATTACTAGAAACTTCAGGTGACCCCATTTGAATTCCAGGCGACCCCACGTGGGGTCACAACCCTAAGGTTAAAAAACATTGCCATAAAAACCCAAACAGCCACTGTCAACCAAAACCATCGACTGATGTAAAATGTATTAACTTCTGAACCACTAATTTTATCAATACTTTGTAATAATCGATGTAAAATGCAGTTTATCATCTTTTCATGGTCATCAGATATGACCCATTTGGATGTTCAGAGGCTCCGTAGTTACCATGGAAACACTGTCATCTTCTACAACATTGATCCACAAGTAAAACCTATGGAGTTGGATCAATGACAGTGGATGGACACACTTGTTTTAACATTCAGTTGCTGATATCTTTGCTGAAAAAGTCACTATATCTTAAGTTTTCTCAAGTTTAATCTGAGTTTTTATGAACATTCACATTATCAGCAAATTAAATACAAGAAAGTACCTGATTTTCATGGAAAAAACATAAAATACAGAGGATAATATCATAAATGGTGATAAATCACTTAAGAAAGGTTAGATATAGATACAAATTTATTTAGGAAGTGGCCTAAAAGTAGCACTGGGTCTTTATGGGTTAAACAGCTTTTCTTTGTGTATTTGTTTGTGTATAGTGTATTTTTACAGGTGCAGCTCACATCTCTGAAAGATGAATTACACATTTACATGCACACAGAGACATATTTTACCATATATAATATAAAACCATATGCATATAAATCACACCCTGTTGGCAGTTTTTCATAGCGTCAAGCGTTTTATCCCAGTGGGTTTTAGTCCACTGTGCTGCACTGCTGTGTGGGCTGCAGGCCACAGACATAAACATATTTCTATCAATGTTCCCACTTAATAAGAAGAAACTTTCAGGGTTATTGTATAGAGCTGCTTTCAAACACATTTAGGAACTGAGAAAAAATGTAGCTCAATAAATAGAGACGACAAGAAAAGAGAGCCAGACAGAGACAGAAGAACAAATGCACTGAGACAGACACCAAAGTAAAGACAGCGAATGGGAGAGGTAGGTATGTTTGGGGAGCAGTCACTACCACCCTGCTTCTGACAGGTTTCAAGTGGAAATTAAAACCGTGGCAGATGTGATGGAATCAGCTTGGAGAAGGCACACAGCTCAGTCTTAAAGAAAATGCCTAAAAGCTTTCCCAGTCACGAGCTACTGCTCCTGCAATTCTGCACCAAAAAGACATTCTGAGAAGATGTGTGAAGACGAAAGGCTACTTTTGGAGCTTATATTTAACACATCTGTAGACACTGGCATTATACAAGGGATGCACTTCTGTAACATTCAAAAGGTGGCATGGATGTTTGGGTTTTTATACTCAAAACTTTAGTTAAAATCAGTAAAGCGATCAAATTTTATTTATATATTGTCACATCCTAACAAAAGTTTTCTCATGCGCTGGATAAAATCAAAATCTTACCACATGTATTTTTCTAATTTCTAGTCAAAATATCTCATCACACTTAAAATATGACACAATCACCTAAAGAGTAACTTTTCAGTGAGATATAAGAACTTATTTTTAGACAATAGATCTTGAAAATTTTATTTCAAGAGATCTTACCAGGATAATTTTCACTTGCTCCATTGGCAGATTATTTCACTTAATTCAAGACTTTTTTTTTTTTTGTGCTTAACCTTTTCATGCATGAATTATGAGATTTTTTTGAGTGTTTTTATTCCTCTTTAGGCATGAAAAAAAAAAAAAAAAAAAAAAAAAAACGTGATTGAAATTTTTTTATGAACCTTTTTTTCTTGAAGTTACAAAAACGTCCACTCAGCTGGACACCATGTGTTTCATTATTGAAGTGACATACTGTGTGAAAACTATGAAATAAAAAGATCTTTAATGTTGCTAGTCTGATATTTTCCCACATTTTAACATACTATAAAACTAGCTATTACGCACTCAGATAATATGCAAAAAACATGTTTGTTTTAAAAAAACAAAACAAAACTGTTAATTGCAGTCAAATAAAAATTAGCAATTGATTTATACTCAGATTAGTCACTGCAGATCAAGTTTATCAAGAACAGGAAAGTTACAGTAATGGGATGAATTGCAGTGTGTGGGATGGTGCATAAGTGTCCACTGTGTTGGCTGATATGGAACTAAAACAACAACTTTTTTTTTTTTTTTTTTTTTTTTTTGCTTAATTCAAGACTCTTTTTTTGCTTAATTCAAGCAAAAAAAAAAAAAAATAAAAATAAAAAATCTGCCAGTGGAACAAGTGAAAATTTGTTATGAATTCAACCAATAGTTTTGTTGCTACAGACATTTGAAATTTTGCCCATTACAAGTATATCTGCAGAAAAAGATTTAAAAAATTCATAAAAAATGTTAACTTTGACCTACTGTTCCTGGCAATCTATAAACCCAATTTGGTATGAATTCCACCAATAGTTTTGCTGCTACAGATGTGAAATGTCATCCATTATAAGTAAATGGGAGGGAAAAAAAGGATTTTAAAAATTCATAAAAAATCTATAAACCAAATTTGGTATGAATTTAACCAATAGTTTCGCTGCTAAAGTGTCAACAAAAAACGATGAAACAAACCAAACCAATACCCCTTGCCTCCCCTTGGCGGGGGGGTAACTACAACTGTTCAAAACAAGAACAGCTGATTCTACTATAATTACCAATAACTTTAACAAATATCCTTAACTGTTAATACTACTACTAGTACTGCAAGTGTTTGTACCAATAATAGAAACCTCTACCATCTATGTAAATATATAATAAACAAATAACAAATATAAAAATCTGATGAGGAAATGTATAAATCACCAAGTACCTGGTTATGGGTATCTGAGCTTTTATGAACATCTGCATAATCAGTGAATTAAATACAGGAAAATACAAGATTTGCACTGAAAAAAATGCAAAATAAGGAAAAAAAATATTACAGTCAATGGTGATAACTTACTTTCAGGTGGGGTATGAGATCTTAGAAAAATGGTTCGAGCAAGCAACATTTTGAAAATACTCAACTGAAAAGTTCAAACCCCTTTTTTCAGACATCCCTCCGTAGCTACACCTCTACAGTACTGGAAGGCGCAATGTTTGTTCCTGAGGGTTCACGAGTGCTGCACAGCAACAATTTGCCAGCCCCGGCCCCAGCTGAGGCTCCGGCCCTGGCTCCAGCCCCAGCTTGGGCTCCGATGCCAACTACAGCCCCACCTCCAGCTCCAACACCTGATGAGGCTCCAGCTCATGGATCCATGCATAGTCCTATCTCATTCAGTCCCCTCCAACACCCCCGCTCTTACAGAACAGTCACAGTTCATACCTATTGTGGTGTCAAAAAATCAGTATTTTAATCAAAAGTATTCAATTTGTAATCAAAAGTATTTAACCTGTATTCATTTGCATGTCAGAAGTTATTCTTAGTGTAATGTGTGGATTGTACCAGAGTAGCTGACTTTTTTCCTGGGAGACCCTCGAAAGAACAAACACGTGAAGCCATCGAAAGAACCCATGAAATGGTGGAAAGTTACAAAATGGGGCGGGACGAAAGAGCATGTGAGCTCATGAAAAGTTTTGGCGAACGTGGTGTACAAGAGAAGTACACGTGAGGAAAAATTTTGGACATTCTGGGAAATAATTTACATTTTCTGGGAAAAGGTTTAATATTAATATATGATAAATTAATTCTAGGAATCAACTGCATATGTATATTCTCTGACCAATCCTGACAGACGCCAAGAAAACCGTACCCTATCGGAGACAAGCTAAAAAAGGGGGTTTCCGACGTGATGAGATTAATGTTCAAAATATGATTAAAAAAATGGGTATGGTTTGTAGCTAAACCCAACCTACTTCTGATAACATAAAAACGGTCTCCCAGGGTGAAAAAGTCAGTTGCTTCTGCGGATGTCAACTCAGTGTTTATTTTATGCATGAATAAACACTTTATGCGGCTCCAATTCTGCTCGATCTCTGACTTTGACTTGACTCTGTGCATTTACTTGACAAAGCTCCACTACGTAGATGGGAGTACAATTCAACATGCCAGAGTACAGTGAGGAAGAGCATCAAAGGGACCAAAGATGTCTCCCACCTGCGGCCGTAAATATTTCACGACACTATCTGACTAATGTTACATTTCCTAGCGATTTATGTTAGTGACAAAACAGCTTGCAAAACATCCTAATATAGCTAATATAGCAAAGCTCTGGCTCTGGCTTCATTTCCTGTACAAGTGCTCCAAACCTCTGAGAATGCACAATTAATGCACAAAGAAGGGTATGTGCAGAGGGGGGAGGGACAAATGGCAGTTGAGTTTGATAGACATATCACCGTTCAATCATTTCGAGTGAGCGCTCAAAATGATTGAATGGTGTATTTTCAGTCCTGTCCGTTCCACAGGTGGCTACTTTTTTTTTTTTTTTTTTTTTTTTACTTTTTTTGTTAGAGCATTCAATTAATTAGTTGTAATTGGGGTGTGAAGAGGATTTTAAACAATATAGTAAAAAATGCTCCAGGAAAACATCTTGGACCCCACCTTTAAGCAAAGTTTAAATATAGAGAAAAATTAATTTGGGAGCTGGCACCAAAGTAACACTGGGTCTTCATGGATTAATCAATGTCAAAGAACACTTAAAACTCCAGGTTTGTAAGAATCTGCTCAAAGGAAAAGTTGGGTGACCTTGACAGCTCACATTTTAGCCACTTTTATAACTTCCTGTGCAGTTCATAGTGCACATCAGATCAGACATCTGCTCAGGTCCTGGTACTGAGCTCTCCTGTGTCTGAGGTTGGAATCTGTAACCCCCCCCCCCCTATTTTGTTGGCTTCACCACATCCATTTTCAAACCCTTGCAGCTCATCCAGACTTTTGCCAAGCTTCTCTTAACTCTTTCCCCACCACTGACGAGATATTCCGTCAATTGCTTCCCAACGCTTCCCCGCCAATGACGAGATTTTCCGTCAATCCGTGTTTTCACTGTTATACTGTAGTTGAAGCTGTTGCGGATCGTGTGAATTACTTTCCTTAGTCCAAAAACAAACAATTAAGCAGCTTTTCCAAAAAATGACAGACTGGGCATAACGTTTTTACACTGGAATCACCGTATCCCATGGCAACACATACAGCGCCAGTCACTGTGAATGAGGAAATGCCGGCTCTGCAGGAACCGCGTGCAGTTTCAAAAGCCTTAAAGATGATTATGGAGACAGAGTCTGACAATTCAATATATGAAGAACCTACAGAAGAACCATTTAGAGACAGTAACAGAGAAATAGAAGGTGAGGGAGACGAACACGGGAAAATGGAGCAACAAGGGTCCGACACGGAGATGAGGAAGAGCAGGAGGGGTCACGGAGTGACACGGAGACAATGACAGACAGGAGGAAGAGAAAAGAGACATTTCTAGTGGACATTCAAGGAGAAGACAGACACACAGACGTGGGACAAGACAAAGGACAGCTAGTGTGAATCTGTTAGAGTGAGTTCAGATTCAGACTGTGGACACAGAACAGATTCAGCTCCATAATGTCAGTGGGGACACAGTTAAGACACTGTTTGATTTGGCTTTAGTATGAAATAAATAAATACATACATTCATACATAGATAAATAACTAGATGTCCATATAATTATTTCCAGATCAAACACAGCAGGTGGTCCAACAGGAGGACGTGGTGCAGCCAAGGAAAGGCCAGAAATCTACAGTATTTAGTGAATTTGTTTCTTTTTTTCTTGAAAATGAGGAATATTGAAGTGTTTATATCAAAAAGCTAAACTAATATGTGAAAAACTCATAATTGGTGTATGTAAATGTGTAAAGTTTATAAGGAACCTGGTGCTTTAGAAGATGCTTTGCCTAAAGTTTGGTGTGGATTCCTCTAACATTTTGTGGAATGATGGGATATCTTAGAGCTCTTGGTTATTATTGTTATTATTATTATTTTATTTTGTGATTTTGAATACAGTGTTACTGTTGGTAAATAAGAAAGAGTCAAAAATGTAAATAGGAAATCAGTTTTATCTTGGAAATCAATATCTTTGAAAAAAAAAAGATGCAGTTTTCTCAGTTTTTTTGCTCAAAATTCAGTTTTTTCCTGAAAATGACCAATATTCAAATGTTTATATCTCACGAATGAAATCGTTTTTTGTGTTTAAAAGTTGAAGTTCTGTTCTTTCTTTTGATGTATTCAGCGTTCACATACTCCTAACACAACATTTTCAGTGAGCCTCTAAAGATTAGTGAAAATGACCAAAAAGGCTGGAGCTGGCTGCCAACTACTAACTCACTGGAAAATGCTCTGGCGGGGAAAGAGTTAAATGTAACTTCTCTCTTTTTCTTTGATCACTAGTTGCACACTTGGAGTCGTCGCTACAGACCATGAAGCCACCTAAAGGCTGCCATCCTCCCAGACACTTTGGCCTGGCTTCTCCACTTGGCCGTTACTCATCTTTGAAACTTCTGCTTACTGTGAAATCCTGCCTGATCGTGGCTCTTTTCTCCCTTTGGCACCAAGGAAGTGGACTGATGCTCCTGCATTGATCAGGAGAGCACAGTCTGTCTATTTTACGTCATGGAAAATCCATCTCATCCAGGTCCACCTGACCTCAAGGCTTAACTTATGTCACTTTCCCATGCTTCACAAGTTCAAACACCAGCACACTGCCCTGTTTCAGCTATATTTCGGACTGCTGGAAAGATGGCTGTTACTATTTAACCTTCTTGACTAATGTAGCACTCTCTTTTCTGTGCACCTCCAGGCACAGGGCTATTGACCCAGTTGATGCTTGAAAAATCTTCACTTCTTTTGGCAGACACACAGTGACCGCCAAAAGCCTAAAATATGATTGTCTTTCAACAGAAGGTGGCACACATGTTTTACCTCAGCATAAGTACAGATTCAACTTCTTTACTACTGGAGAAGTGAAAAAGTCCAGGCTTTGAAATGTACTAAAAGTATAGAAGCAGAAAGTGTGCCTCTGAAGGACATTTCTACTGGTTAACATAACTCAACCTGAATCATATTAACTCTTGCTACTTGTGCAGCTCAGATCTACACAAAGTCGTTTATCCCCCGAACAATGAGACAGCATAACTCTTAAAGCAGGAGGGGAGGTGGGAGGAGATGGGAGGAGGAGTATAGGAGGTACACTGTAAGACCGGATAAGTTGAATTTACTTAAAAAATTTGAAGAAACCAGTTGCCTTAAAAAACGTATGTAATGAAAACTTGAGTGCATTCAACTTAAATGTTTGATTTGAATGGAACTGCTATTTTAAGTATGACACACTAAATGCCAAGTGAATTTAACTTACAATTTGTTGCAATGTCAATTGCTTTGTATAATCATTAGACTGAATCTCATCAGTTCATTGCACTCAATTCCAGGTTGATTTAAATTAAAATCTTTTGCGATATAAATTACTTTGTATAATTATTCAACATAATATATTGTAGCGTGGATGGAAGTTAGGCAGGGAGTTAGCTCAGTGGAATTTGCCAGAACAGGAAAGGCTTTAAATTTGACGAGGCATAAAAGATTCACATGGAATAAGAACAATTATAGATGAACAGTAAAGCCATTGTTCTTTCTATGGCTCTGACTCATGGTGCAGCTCTACAAAAATACAAAAACAAACACAACAAGAAAAGCACTCGGAGAGCGCAGACCTCCACCAAGACAGATCTGCCCCCCCATGTTTGTTGCAAGATAACTCAAAAAGTTATGGACAGATTTGCATGAAATTTTCAGAAATGTTGATACTGGCACAAGGAAGAAATGATTACATTTTGGTGGCAATTGGGGATGGGGGGGCCCCACGGGGGGGCCCCACTGTTCGGCCTTGGCGGAGGTCTGTGCTGTCTTTTCTAGAAGAGCACTCGGAGAGCGCAGACCTCCGCCAAGGCCGAACAGTGGGGCCCCCCCGTGGGCCCCCCTGTCCCCAGTCGCCACCAAAATTTAATCATTTCTTCCTTGTGCCAGTGTCAACATTTCCTGAAAATGTTATGCAAATCCTGTAATGGTCTGAGTACAGCAACTGAACCCAATTACAAGACCCGGAGACAGACGTAAAAGATCACTGTGTTTATTAAACACAATAACAAACGACAAATCACTGACAATATAAAGAAGCATATCCTTGAAGGTAATGGGTCCCGGACTCTTCACAGGATCCAGAGACAGGACCAGGAATTGGACTTCACAGCCCAGACCAGTAACATGCGTCGGTAGCCCGACTAGGGGAAAGCAGAGAATAGTCAGTGTCCAAACCAGGTCATATACGGGGAAGCAAACGGATAAACAACAGGACATTAGGAACAGGCAGGCTCACATATCAGAAATACAGGCGAAAGGTCGAACACACGTGGAATCAGTTGGAGGCAGAGGCACAGACAAGGGTCGGGCAAAAAGGCAGGAGTCAAAAAGGCAATCCGGGTCAAAAACAGGCAAACAGACAGGGTTCAAAAACACTGTTAAGTATCACAGAGGAGAATACAAACTGGCACAGGACAGAGGGAAACACAGGGCTTAAATACACAAGAGGGAGGGGAGAAAACGAGACACAGGTGGAACGAATCAGGGCGGGGAAAGGTAATCACACAGGTGGGAGTAATGGGGAACAGGAAGCAAAGACACCAGACATGACACATGAGAAGGACTTAACAATATAAAACAGGAAATGACAGACAAGACAGACAAAACCAGACCAACGTCTGGAGGCTGATGTGACAAATCTGTCCTTAACTTTTTGAGTTATCTTGCTAATAAACAAACAAACAAACACACACACGCACAAACACACAAAGCAAAGTGATCACAATACCTCCTGGTGGAGGTAAAAAGGTCAATAAACATTGCCATACACACATTAAGTCAAAATTAACACTAACACCACAACCCTACTGAACCCCTGCACAGAAAAATGACACATTTTCAACAACATGCACAATACCCACAATGCAATGCACAGATAAAAAGGTGTGGTCATGATTAAAACTTAGTGACTTAAATCCATTCAACTTAAACTATTTAGTGCTTTCGACGATGTCTACAAATTAGTAAAATATACTTAACATTTTATAGTAATGTAATAAAACTTAAATCATTTAAGTACATTGTAATTAAAGCATTTTAGTAAATACAAAGTCTGACACATTGATTTTATCTTGTTATGCCTTTTTCATAGTTCCTGTATTGTTGAATTTCTTGCATCTGGTATATAATTTTCACCTTGCTGTGTCTGGTTCATAGTTTTCAACTCACCCATTCTTTGACATAGTTTTCCTTGTGTTCCTTCGTAGTCTTTTTCTGATTTGTTACATCTCTTGTGTTATTTTCATTGTGTCTTTTTTTTGTTGAGTTTGTCTTGTTGCATCTTTGCCATTGTTTTCATCTCATTCAATCTTTCCATTGTGTCAGTCTTTACATCTTATACATTATTTTCTTTTTTCTGGCCTGTCTGAGTAAGCCTTAGTTAGAGATCTGACCTTATGCAGGTGTGTAATGTCATTTAAGGTCACACCTTCACAGTACCCTTTAAATCTGTTTTTATTTTTGAGGTAAAATAGGTCTATAGTGACAGACCTGTCACTGCTGGGTGCGGGTGGAGACCTCGTTTTTGACGTGCTTCCAACAATTAATGTCCAAACAATTAATGTCCAGATAGAATCCTTCGGTGAGCTTTTCACTTTTATTGAACGTTCTTAGATGATCACATCTGTGTCTCATGAAGATTAAAATACAAACATGATTACTAAATGATGCTGACTTCTAACTGATAGTGGTAAAAACCGTGTGATCTCCCCGTCCCTTCCCAGTGACCTAGTTATCTACCCCTTAAATAGATTTCCGTTCACCCCCCTAACTCAAACCAGAAATCCACAATTAACTAGACACAAAACAAACAAACAAACATAAAGAATGGCTCCTACAAGGTCATACCAGCAGATAAAAGATAAGGTATGAACTGAGTCAGTAAAAGAAGAATAAAAAATCTTCATGAAAGTCATACACTGATGTTTTTTTTTTTTTTTTTTACAACTACCATCCACATTGGCCTCAAAAGACAGTTTGTCATCAATGACAGTGCCCAGATATTTATACTGCTCTACACTTCCAAACATCTGACCATTAATCAGTACAGGAGAGATTCTTCCTGAAATCCACTGTCATCTACCTAGTTTTTGACACGTTTATGTCCAAAAAGGATGCTTTAAACCAGTCATCGACCACAGGGTCATGATCAGGGTCATCGCTGCTGAGGAGGGACACAATCACAGAATCATTAGTAAATTTGATGATGTGGCATTCTGCATGCTGACTAGACCACTATATACCTATAAATAAAATAGGAAACAGGACGCACCCCTGTGGAACTCCAGTGGAGGAAGACAGAAGGTCACACATAACATCGTTGACCCTCAGCTGTTGTGACCAGTTGATCAAAAAAACCCATCAGCCAACAGATTATTCCCAGATCAATACCGCGGCTCTGTAATCTTCCTGCTATAATATGTGGCTGATGAGAAGTCAATAAAAATAAGTCTTGCAACGATCGTTACACCCCCCCAAATGGGACAAGATCATGTTCAATTCAGTGTCTATCGTATCCTCATCCCCCTCATTCAACATATATATATATTTTTTAATTACTTTTATCGAAGTGGCTACTGACAAAGTACTGTGGCATGAAATATCGGTTTGTCTATTACCACAGAGCCAATCAACGCCCTCGTTATATCATGTCTACAGTACACTGGTAACTTGTGACAACCCGAAAAGTACCGAGGCAATCAGATAGCAAATAGGTCAGTGGAGGCTTATCTCAGTAGGTAATGTTTAGGACTGTTATGCGGGAAACTTGGGATTGATTCTCAGTTGAAGTGGCATTTTTCTCCCTGTAGATTTTCAAATGGGGGGGCACAGCGCCAAGGTAAAATCCGACATTGATATAAATCAGCCACTGGGACAATGTTCAGAGTGCAGAATTCGGACCACAGCACTCGATATACAACTGACACAGAACTGAAAAGTCACACGGCCCACTGCTGCATCTAACATGTAGCTCCGCCCACCTTCTCCAGCCTCACTGACTGCCCAGAGCAAAGAACACCATAAAACAATATATAGAGCATTTGCAACAATAATTCCTATTCTATACTACAGGTTATATCAAAAAAAAAAAAAAAAAAGAAAAAACAGCTGCCATGGGTAAAGAAATGAAATTGACATGGTGGCCAAAGTGTTAAGGCTGTAACTTGGCAATTTTGTGGAAAAGAAGATGGATGCCCATTGTCCCCTCTCATGACCTTTGATTGGATTTAAATCCCACTGCTACTTTGTGCAAACCGGTTTTAACTTAGATTGCACAATTTGCCCCTGCTCACTCCTGCATGAAAGCCTGGGTCTGTAAATTTGGACGAATATCCACCAATCCCCTACCTACCGACATCCATAAAAGAAACTTCCAAAAATTATCAAATGCGGAACTGGAGGGAATTTTTCAAAATGTATAGTTTTTTTTTTATACACCCTGTATTTCGAAGTGGCTATTGACACAGTATTGTGGCACGAAATATCGGTTTGTCTGTTACCACGGAGCCAATCAGCGACCTCATCATATCATGTCTAGGTCATCATGTACATCCCAAAAAGTACCAAGTAGGGATTTAAACAATTAATCAACTAACAATTAATTGTCAATAAGAATTTGCTCTATTAAATTATTAATTGTCGGTTAATTGCCCTTTTCCACCTGTCCATACCTGTCCAAAGGCTGCCGGTTTGTCCGCACTGCAACGCTGCAGCTGGGATAGCTGGTCATTGAACCGGATCATTGCGTTGATGAGTTAGAATGTCTGTATGGACATGGTGGAGACGAACACAGACCAGCCTGTCTGTTTGTGGGGGCAGTGCATCCCCGAATAAATACAGGCACAAATGCGGGGTCGGTATCGGAGTGTTTTCCCTGGAGGTTGGTATAGTCTACAGTCAGTGAAAAGTTTCACTTTCACTTTCACTTTCACTACGGGGCATGGACTGCACCGTACTGCCACAGTATTAGAAGTAGGACGGAAAGTGATGCACGCACGTGTATGGTTACCAACCAACACGCACGCATCCCCGGGCCATACTGTGTGCAAGTGAGTACCCCACGACGAAACGCATGCGCGTGCCCCCCCCCCCCCCCGATACACACCGCCACATCAACAGATGAATTCCACAGGAAACACTGACTGTATCCAATGGTTCAATAAATCAATCATTAAGGAATATGACATGTTTTTTTCATGGAGTGTATAAACAATATTTAGCTTTTATTCTTATAGACCGTACTGAAAAAGAAATTCAGGTTCTCAGGAAAATTGCAGCTTATCAGTTAATCATTAATCGATTGATAAGGGCAACCAACTAATGATTAATGAATTAATAGATAATTTGCATCCCTAGTACCAAGGCAATCATCTAGCGAATAGGTCGACCTGTGCCACAGTAGACGTTTAGCTCACTCAGTAATGTATCGGACTGCAATGCAGAAGTTGTGGTTTCAATCATATATGAACATGGTACTGTGGCAACAAGAGGCTAATGAGTTCATGGAACAGTATCCGTGATTCACTCTAGTATAAATGCTAACATTTGATTGACTCTGTGGCAATAGACAAACCCATATTTCATGGCACAGTACTGTGACAGTAGCCATTGCCTTACTTTATTGTTTTGTCATGACTTTATGTACGCAGTACTCTCTTCTATATTCTAAACATTATTGTTTATGCATTTTTTTTTTTTTTTTTCCGTCCGGATGTTCCTTTTATTCATCTGAAGAACACTGAATTGCATTTCAGTATGAAATGTGCAGTATAAATAAACTTGCCTCGCTTTGCCTTGATAGGAAGTAGGTCTTGGGATTCTGTCGGATTTTGTCTTCTGATGCACTTAAAACGAAGCCAAGTGCCACTTTTCAGATATCACAGTCGCCACAAAACAGCAAATGGAAACTAAACCGCTTTTTTTGTTGTAGCACAAAACATGTAGTCAAAGTCGTAGTGTCAAACACACAAAGGAATACCATCCTTCTCTGCTTCTTGTCCTTGTCCTGAACCTTGTTATTCAAGTTCATTCAGTGAAACATGACATAAAGTCAGCAAGTGCTGCCAGAGGAGGAATGCAGAGGTTATGAAGCATAAAACTGCTACGCAGGGTTTCGCTGCTGCTTCGGAGATGAGGTTAGTGATCAAACAGACAGAACTGTGAACTTCTGTACACAGTGTGGAATGAACTCAACATAGAACAGATCAGGTACTGGGATAATTTACTTCGCCTCTTTGGAAATATTCTAACTGTGTTTTACTTTAGAGAATCTACCACAAATGGAAAATGCGCTCCACAAACACAGCTTCTGGACCTAACCCAAATTTAGTTCCAATAATTTCCTTATAGTATAATATTCGTGTGGATTTTGTATGGGCTTTCTGATGGCGTGTCCAAGTGAGTGTGTAGAAGTAGAATACTGGACTTAACTAAAAAATATGTGTTTGATAACTAATTTTCATGTTATTTTAACCCATAAAGACCCAAACAACCACTGGTGACCTAAACAATCTACGGATGTAAATGGTTAATATCTTTGATTCACTGATTCTATAAATACATGTAAATAATTGGCGTAAAATGCAGTTTGTTGTCTTTTCATGGTCATCAGATTTGGCCCATTTGGATGTTCAGAGGCTCCGCAGTTACCATGGAAACACCATCATCTTCTGCAGCATTGATTCACCAGTTAAAGTCATGGAGTTGGATCAATGACAGAAGTTGTAGTTGCTTGTTTTTATGTGCAGCCATTGATATTCTTACTGAAAAAGTCATTTTTTTCTTCAGTTTTCTCTGTTGTACAATAAAACTCTTTGAATGTACTCTCAGTTTTTTGTAAGATAAGATAAGATAAGATAAGATAAGATGAGACATTATTGATCCCACCATGGGGAAATTTCACAGTTGACAGCACAACACACCAGTGCAAGAGAAAGACAGGTAGAAAAATCATCAACATCTACATGATCAGGTAAAAATACATAATTTACACTGAAAAATGCAAAAATTCAGAGGATAATATTATAATAAATGGTGATATATCACTTTATAAAGATTAAATAGAGAGAAAAATTCCTTTGGGAACTGCCACAAAAGTAGCTCTGTTGTAGTACTTCGATATTGACAGTATTATATTGTTTTTCCCATGTATTTATAATTTTTTTCTGTCTCTTCATCACCAGTATGAATTAATGGACAAAATGAGGCTTTAGATACTGACACATGATTCTCATTAAAAAGAAAAATGATAAATGGTGTAATAGAAGTGTCGTGTCTCTGTGTTTTCAGAATGCAAATGCAGTATAACTCTAATTACATTACATTTTGTTGCAAAGGGGCATAATTTCCACAATAATATTCATGTTTTTCCTAAATCTGAAAAAAGAATAAGCTGTTTACAGGGCTGATGAATTTGAATATTCCTTAAACATTCCTGTTTATGTGCACCTGCAAACCCCATCAATGAATAAATAGGGTTTATTCAATGTTTTCCACTAGGGGCAGATGTTCCATTACTATGTGAACTCAACCTCCATCCTTTTCCATTAAACGTCTTCTGGAAAAAGTTAGCTATTTGTTCATATTTATAATCCTGTTAATATTCTCTGTCATCATTTTTAACCACATGTTTTTCAGCTTCTGATCAGATCCATCTCCAGCATAGAGGATCTTTGTCTTCACTCCAGCTGTTTGTTACAAACTGCTGTAAAACACACAAGTTGGATCTATTTTCTAAAATGAGCTTTATAGATGTCTAAAGAATCGTCATGAAATTGGAATAATATCAGCATATTCCACATGTTTGAGCTGGAAAATGCTCCGGAATTCTAATATAACAGTAATATGTTGTTCATACACTGCAAAAAAAATCAAAATCTTACCAAGTGCATTTTTCTCATTTCTTTTTTCTTTTTTTTTTGTTTCATATTTTTATTGATGTGCACACAAGAAAACAAAAGGTACATGCCAACACCATGGCACGCTGATGTCAACATTTACCAGGTTTGTAAATATCATTACTTTCGGATTTGCATATTTTTTTTGTAACAAATAACAATAAAACCAGACGAACAATACAATGAAAAGAAAACTAAGACATAGTCTGGATAAGATAATTAAACTAGTGACATAAACATAAGAAAATAAATAAAAAAAAAAAAAAAAAAAAATTAAAAAAAGGGAGGGGGAAGGGAATTACATTGTCTCAAAAAAATCCATAAACACTTGCCATTTATTATAGAATTTGTTCAAGTTTCCTCACTTCAAATATCTAATTTTCTCTACTTTTAAAAAAGACATTACCTCATTAATCCATTGTGTACTGGAAGGGGCTATTGTAGATTTCAAATTAAGGAGGAGGTGGCGTTTAGCAATCAGGGAGGTAAAAGCTATTACTTCTAACTCTTTTGCAGAGTATTGAGTATACTCATCCGGGAGACCAAAAATAGCAATGTGTGGTGAAATGTCGATAGTTTTTGAAAATACCTTGGACATGGTGTTGAAGTAAATTAACCAAAAATTTGTCAGGGTTGGACAAGAAAAAAACATGTGTGTGAGATTGCAGGGTGAGCCTCCACATCTGTCGCAGATATCTACCGTATTTGGAAAAATCTGAGCCGGCCTTGTCTTTATTTTTCTCATTTCTAGTCAGAATATCTCATCACACTTAAAATAATACATAATCACCTAAAGAGTAACTTTTCAGTGAGATATAAGAACTTATTTTTAGACAATACATCTTGAAAATCTTATTTCAAAAAATCTTACCAACATAATTTTCACTTGTTTCAATTTTTTTTTGCTTAATTCAGCTTTTTTTTTGTTGTTGTTGTTGTTGTTGCTTAATTCAGGTACTTACAAGTTACTCTTTAGGTGATTATGTCTTATTTTAAGTGTGATGAGATATTTTCACCAAAAATGAGAAAAATACATTTGGTAAGATTTAGATTTTTGCAGTGTGTATATGGGAATAAAAGTGCATTTTGGTTTGACTCAGCAAAATATTGTGGTCAGTGTTCTTTAATGTCTGTGCCATACAAATATTACATATTCATATTCAGTCTGTCATACTGCTATCAAACATTTATTCATTTGCAGGATTTTAATGGTCTGACAATGACAATTTTTGACCTGAAGTCATTACTTGTTAGGAAGGGGGAAAAAAGGTACTTTTCATGCTGAACAAACCAGAAAAATAGTGTGATAAAGTTAGAACATTGGCAATAACAAACTGAAAAATAACTAAATTAACTTACGAATTTAATTAAAAAATAATAAAAATGTTAAAAAAAAAAAAAAAAAAAAAAAGAACTTTACAGAAACAAACATGGGGTAAATGTGTGTGAATGTGTATAAATGTTGTGATATTTGTCAGTAATAGCAGGACTCCTCTGTTTGTTTTTGTGTGTGTGTGTGTGTGTGTGCGTGTGGTTGTTGTGTGTCCAGGTACAATAACAAGGTTAATGACTTTGCTAAGGTACTAAAAGGCAACTGGAGACATTTCAACTTTGGCATAAGTGCAGCAGGCACCGGAGCCACTAATAGTGTTTGGCTGGTTGTACAACACATTTCCTGTTGGCGCTCACGTCTTTAACCTAGACACCGCGGAGGCCGCCAAGGAAATGTTTGTGTACATGCCTGGCACTGCATTTTAATAGAAAACACAAATATTTTCAAAGCTTTTACAATGCATGTTCCAACAGACATTGCTATAGTAATCTCCATTTTGTTCTTATTTAGTCACTGCTCTGGTTTGACTAAAAATACTGTATAGGATAATGAACCTAAAACAAGAAGTCCTTAACTCCCATTCTCCATAAGCTCCACTGGCTACCAATCCCCTTCAGAATTAATTACAAGACCACTGTCATCACCTTCAATTGCCTCCATAGAAACACCCCTGACTACCTCAAGGACCTCCTCACCCCTCACACTTCCACCTGTAGTCTCCAGCCCCACACCACCACTTTTTATGTAGTATATTGAAAAAATAATATTTTTTTGTGTTTTTTGCATCCCCCCAAAAAATGGTTTGTTTACATTACAAACACAGCATTTAAAGGGTTAAAAAATGTGACAATTATTGAGTATTTGGTGTTTTTATTTACGGCTCAAGTTGATGAAATAGAAAAAAGTGTATAAAAATTAAAAACAAACTGTATGAAAATTTTTTTGACATTTTTCCACAAGTGTGCCAAAAAGGCACACTTGGTGCTTAGTAAGGGCCTTGGTGGACAGGATACCGGAGGGTTAAACAAACAAACATTGTTCGTATGTAGGAGAGTGATTTCATGATGTGATTTTGTAAATGTGGGTCCAACACAACTGATTCAAATGATAAGCCTATCATCAAGCTCTGCAGAAGCCTGATAATGACCTTCAGGTGTGTTGGAACTGGGAAACATCTGAAACATGCAGGATACCAGCACTCGAGGACCAGGATTGGTGACCCCTGTACTAAGCCAATAACCATAACAAAAAACATGAATGGACAAAAATTATCTATCTATCTATCTATCTATCTATCTATCTATCTATCTATCTATCTATCTATCTATCTATCTATCTATCTATCTATCTATCTATACACAAAAAAATCTAAGTTCCCAATTCCACTACTTCGTTTACACTATGAGTGTGTAGCTGGTGCTTTGTGTTATTGTAATGACGGTTCATCTGTAATGGATAAACACAAAAGCTTTATTTTACATGTTTGTTTGTTAACACTTTAGCTGCAAAACTATTGGTTGAATTCATACCAAATTAGGTTTATACATTGCCAGTGACCCAGAATAGATACATTTTGGGAAAAGTAGGTCAAAGTTCACATTTTTATGAATTTTTAAAATATTTTTCCCCAATTATTTATAATAGTCGAAATTTGTCTATGCTGTTTATGTCTATACTGACATCAACACACGCATAGACATGATGACATCAGCTGGATCGATGCCAAAATATGCTAGAATACATGTGAGGGGTGGGGTTTGTTGTGCCTGGTACCATATGTTTATTTATTTTTGATGAGTTTTTCAAGACCTTCTCAAGAGAGATGCATGATGTATTTCCACTTTGGTGTGAGGCTTTGTAGTTATTACCTCCGCCAAGGAGGTTATGTTTTTGCCAGGGTTTGTTTGTTTGTTTGTCTGTTTGTTTGTTTGTCTGTTTGTTTGTCTGTCCGTTAGCGTGCAACATAACTCAAAAAGTTATGGACAGATTTGGATGAAATTTTCAGGGTTTGTTGGTAATGGGATAAGGAAGAAATGATTAAATTTTGGTGGTGATCGGGGGTGGGGGGGCCCACGGGGGGGGGCCACTGATCAGCCTTGGCGGAGGTCTGCGCTCTCCGAGTGCTTCTAGTTCTACTAGTTGTAGAGTTTTGCAGACATATTTGTGCAAAGAGACAGTATATACTGTATTTTCCGGACTATAGAGCGCACCTGGATATAAGCCGCACCCGAATATAAGCCGGACCCACCGAATTTTGACCCTTTCATGCACGAATTATGAGAACCTTAATCAAAATTTTTTCCTGAGTGTTTTTATTCCTCTTTAGACATGAAAAAAAACAATGCGATTAAAAATTTTCTTCTGAAAAATAAAAATAAATAAATAAATAAATAAAATAAAAACAATTTTAAAAATTTAAAAAATACATAAAATAATTATGAAAAAAAATTCATATGAACCTATTTTTCATGAAGTTGCAAAAATGTCCACTCAGCTGAACATCATATGTTTAATTTTTGACACACAGAAACATTTATTTACTGATAAATTGTGTGGAAAACTATGGGGAGGGCTTGTGTTTCTCGGTGGGATTATGCTCAGGAGAGATCTACATAATGTTACCAATTCATGCCAGAAAAGATATGTAGTGTCTTAAAACTTTAATAAAGGTATGAGTAAAAAAAACAAAACAACACAAACAAAAAAAAAACAATGAAAAGAACAACAAAATCCATGAATATACAAGAGAACAGCTGTAGAATAGCTGTCCACTGTAGTGACCAGTATGCATGAAAGGGTTAAAAGAAAAAAATATTTGTACATATATAGGCCGCACCTGACTATAAGCCACAGGTGTTCACATTGTAACATGAGATATTTACAAAGAAAGATGGTAAACAGATTATTTAAATATTTATTTCCATACCTTAACTGGTTTTTTCCAAATAGTACCTGTATCACAGCAGTACCACGGCTGGTTAAAAAACCCAGAAAAGTCACTGATCTCTATCTTCATCTTCCTTCTGCTCATTGAAACCACTGCAGGCGTCTTCTTCAGTGTCGGAGTTGAACATCCTCAGAAAGGCTCAGTCACACATGTTCCACGTCTCTCTTCCGTTGTCGCTCTCAATGACACTTCCGTGCCGCAGCTCTATTTCCTTCTTGGACAGACACGTCGATCGGTTTTAACTTAAAAGCTGCATCATATGCATTTCATGTGTTTTCCATGATGAGGGTTTGTGCATGACACGCAAAATGATGCTTTAAAGTTAAGCTTAAAACTTCTCCTCTTCATCACCTCTTCTACCTGTCTGTCTTGCTTTTGCACTTCCTGCTTGAGCGCCCCCTGGAGGCTAGGGATGCACCGATACTGATACAAGTATCGGGCATCGGCTCCGACACTCAGTGTGTGTACTCGTACTGGTACTCGTAAAAGATATCCAATACAAATGCACCGATACCACTTACGGCCGTATGACATTCACAGTTCAGTGCAGCAGGTACGCGGTGGTGGAATAATGTGTGGAGAGTGTGAAGAGTGTGGAGATTTTTAAAAATAAATGACGGTGATAAAAGTAACGCTGACTGCAAGTAATGTTAAAGACCCAGACAGATACGGACGGGGTGTTCTGTCCGTCCTCTGCGTACATTCCATCCATTTTCCAGGTGCTGGTGGATGCGTACCCAGTTGGAGAATACCAGCGGGAGCGGTGTGGACCGCCACCAGCGGAAGTGAAAACCAAATTTATCACTCATTTCTCTTTTCTCTACCCGCTGAAGCTAAGCTGTTAAACCTTACCAGTGAAAACGCTGCAATATTAGTATCACAGTAGTGTTACCTCTGTCATCTCCACGTTTGTTATTACTGACTTTCCTCTTCTTCTTCTCAAAAAAACTTTACTTTTCTTTGTGGTATTTGTCCAGTATGGTTAATTAATAGTGGCGCCCCCTGGTGGATTAATTGAAAACGCTCATTACAACACATTAAATGTCAGTAGCAGCACTTTGTTTTCCAGTCAGACTAATGACAACGACAATAAAGCACATTTAAAATAGGAACCAACAACTGGAATGGGATTATTAAGTACTCGTATCGGTACTCGGTATCAGCAAGTACTCAAATGTAAGTACTCGTACTTGTACTCGATCTGGAAAAAAGGTGTATCCCTGCTGGAGGCCGTTAGCCAGTAAAAATCTAAACTTGAGCCACATTGTTATATAAGCCGCAAGGTTCAAAGCATGAGAAAAAAGTAGCGGCTTATATTCCAGAAAATACAGTATGTTTTTTTTTTTTTTTTGTACAATAAAAGTATACAAGATGGAAATCAGTGGTAGCCTGGTCTGCTCCCAGGCTAACACCCCAGACTGCAAACTACAGTTGTTAAAGGTTATTGATATGCAGTAGCGTAGGCTGACATTTACTCAGTGCCTTCACTATCACAGCTCCTGTTTGGCCTTTTATACCAGCAGTTATGTAAAGCAAGAAGTGATTTCCACCAGAAAACATGCTTGGTCATGCCCGGGCCAGATAATCTCAGGCTCGGCCCACACCAGCAGATTCGGGTTATATTACTATTCACAGCAGCAACCTTTTTCATTCCCTTTTCAGCTCTTTTAGTTTTCCGAGGCATTCGACTGTTTGTTCCTTTGCTGGAACAAAGGTGCCCCAAAAAAAAAAAAAAAAAAAGATTATGGCAGCAAGCATTTGGTTTTGGCAGACGAGTGCAACAAGTGGTCAAGTTCAACTCAAACACAAATAAACCAATTTTCTCCACACTGTGGCCAATTTGGCTCAGACGGCTCTGAGGAAATCCACTCAATATCTGTTCAGTGTCAGATTTGTTGCTGGGCCTGGACTTGAGTCAGATAAGGGAGATGCAAGTTGATGTTTAAAGAGGGTTTATTACTCTGCAGCTTTGCATATCATCTGCTTGTCAGGTCAGGGAGAGAAAAAAAAAAAAAATCACGCAATAACACAAGGGCCATCTATCATCCAGCTGGCTAATGATTCTGCTGGCAACAGGCTGCTAAAAGCAAAGAGTGTTTAGCGAGCAAAACTGACGACTAAATCACAAGTCAACCTTAACTGCGATGTGTGGGCCAGGAGAAGAATAAGAGTAGAATTAAGTTTTTACAGTAGCTTGAACTGAATTACAGTAATAACAGATTACTTACATACTTTGAGTCGTAAAATAATTACCTTTCAGCATACTGTGGCTAAAGTCGTCCAATAGGGTCGGACAACAAGCATTCAACCCACTTCTGTGGACTGTTCTTGTGTTGTAACAAATCTACCCCATGATGCAGTTATTAGGGCTGACCGCAGGTGTTTTCAGGCAGAAAGGAAGGGTTTAATATGTGATTGACAGCTGTAAGTGTCCTTCCTCTTCCACAGCAAAAAGGCATCAGGTTCATCCATATGTACTTTTAGAAAAGGCAGCTGCAGAAGGGAAGGTGTGGAAAAGGTTTTTCTTTTTTTCCTGTGGTTGAAGCTCCTGCAGCTGAGAACATCTGGTCAGGTTAAAATGAAACCATCAGTGAAAAGTACTGGTCATATAACACTAAAACATACATGAATATTGGTAACGCACATAATGGCAAAATAGTCATACAACTATTGGGTTGCAATATTGTATTCATTTTTTAACATGTTTTATTATTATTATTATTATTATTATTATTATTATTATTAATCCCAAAACAGGGAAATTCAATGGTCAAGACAGCAACAGAATAAAATGCAAGAAAAAAATGTGCATGTTTAACCCTTTCATGTACAGTGGTCACTACAGTGGACAGCTATTCTACATCTGTTCTCTTTTTTTTTTTTTCTTTTTTTTTTGAAAAGTATGGCACAACAAAGACAAACTCAACAATTCAGGCAGTACAAATCTGACAGAAAAATACAATAGTCACTGTCCTGTCAAAAAAACCAAAAACAAAACAAAACAAAAAAAAAACCTGAATCTGTTGTCTAATATATTCATGGGTTTTGTTGTTTTAGTTCCATATCAGCCAACACAGTGGACGCTTATGCACCATCCCATAATAATCCACTGACATTGAGACCATTATTGTAACTTTGCTGTTCTTGATAAACCTGATTCTGTAGTGACATGTTTGAGTGTAAATGAATTGCTCATAAAAATTGGGAATATGATAAAATGTGAGAAAACATCAGATTAGCAGCATTAAAGATGTTTTGATTTTATAGTTTTCACACAGTATATCACTTTCTGATATTGCATTCCTTCCTTCAAAAATTAAACACATGGTGTCCAGCGGAATGGACATTTTTAGAACTCCACAAAAAATTATGAAGGTAAATTTCTTTATTACCTTACCCAAAAAAAAATATTTTCATTAAAAAAAAAAAAAAAAATCACTAAAAAAAAAAAAAAAAATCACTTCAATCAAAAAAAATAATAACAAAATTTAAAAAATGTTCAAATGCAATTTTTTTGGGTCATATTTTTTTTTTTTTTCATTCAAACACTTTTTTTTATTACACTTTTTTTAGTTAAAGCAATAAAGAAACAAATCTACCTTCATAAAAAAAAAAAAAAAAAAAAAACATTTATTTAAAAAAGAAAAAAATCATTTGCATTGTTTTTTCATGCCTAAAGAGGAATAAAAACACTCAGGAAAAAAATCTCGACTACAGTTCTTATAATTCATGCATAAAAGGGTTAAAGATAGTGCAAAAAACACTATAAAAATAATAACAATAATAATAATAATAATAATAATAATAGTAAAAAACTATACAGACTACATACATGTTTATAACAGACTTGAGTAGATATAATAATAATAATAATAATAATAATAATAATAATAATAATAATAATAATAATAAAACTATACAGACTATATACATATTTATAACAGACTTATCTAATTTTAGACATCAGATTTTTCAAGAAAAAAAATATCACACTGATCACGTAGAGCGCTTCAAAACTCATGTATCAAATATGATACGTTTGGTGTTATAGGGTTAGAAAGGGGCCGGTTTTGTGCTAAATGTATGAATATTCTGTAATGACAGTTGAATGGATGGACCTTATTAGTACAGATAAGCAGCATATTTTTGTCACAACCTTGCAGTCCTTTTGTGGATCTGTGGATATGTATCAAAATATGAATCCTAGGTCATAACACTCACTGATATCTTCCACCTGGAGATGGTCTGACACATCTTCAATGACAGTATGGACTTTGAACAAGCCTGGCAGCGATCGCTCTGTTATATGGAGCGATCGTTTCGATGACCTATAAAGCATCTGTGGTTAGCACTTCATATGAAAACACTTGAATTACCCAGGGGAAAGTCTATGTAACAAGGATATCAACTTGATACAAATTCTATAATTAGTGGCAAGGAAAATGATAACCAAGTCTTGGCTCAAAGTCCTACCCCGTACACTTGAGCAATGGCAGGAGGGTTTGAAAAATATATACCTAATGGAGAACATTACAGCTCAACTTCATTTGAAATTTGCTCAGTTTAGTGATCTCTGGGCCCCGGCAATCAATCGTTTTGGTTGGACAAAATAATATTATATGTTTATGAATAAAAGTTAGGCTGTCGTATTTAACTGTAATCCTCACAGTCTTTCTTTTTTTTTTTTTTTTTTTTGGGGGGGGGGGGGGGGGGGCAGCGAATAGATTGAAAATTTTGGATTACTATTGATTTCTACTGTACTGGCTGCTGAGTTGCCATTTGTTACATTACAGCTATGTTCTGATGTGCTCAAAAGATGTAAACTATGATGCACATTTATTTAAATAAAATATGTTGGAAAACAAAAGAAAAAAAGAAAAGAAAACACTTGAATTGAAATATTAATACAATATAATTATAAGGGTGAATGTAACTAAAAAAAAGTAATTTGACCCACATTATTCATAACTGTAACTACGACATGATAGGAAACACAATTAATATTTAAATGTCTTTATCCTCATAGCATAATTGCCTAAGTCATATTTTTGGTCAAATTATAATATTTGCATAAAATGAAGCAGCAGTGTTACGATTGTAAAGTTATGCTGATTCCACAATTTGGTCAAAATAGGACTTAGGCAATTATGCTATGAGGCTAATGATATGGTAGAAGCATAAAAATATCATCAAAAATGATCAGAAAGTTGACGAAAGGCTCCACTTCTGAAATGCTGCCATTGTTGCATGGAACTGAAAAAAAAATGGAATTGAAAAGACATTTAACAGCAGCAGAGAAAGGAACAGATGTAACGTCTGAAAGCAGTAGAGTGTGTGGCTCAGGACCCGTGTCCATATAGTGTTTTATTTATTTATTTATTTATTTTGGCAGATAAGGGCTGGCAAGGCGCTGGGCAGCACTGGTATGAAGCGATGAGAGGGAAAAAAAAAAAACATGCCATGACCTGTTGTATGACTGTCTAACATATAAGGCATAGAAATACATCCGTCACCGACAACATTCAGTGTCCTCATCTGCTCCCCCCAAACAGAACAGGCTTTTCTGTCTCTGTTATTTCTGCCTGACATATATAAAGATCCGGATGAATGGATACATCCAGAACAAACCTCTTTTTTGTTGCTTGAAAAAGAGCACCAGTGATGACACTGTTGTCTGTTTGAAAAGTTCAGAGTTTTTCAATAAGAAGTACTTGAATGTACTCTCTACTCACTGGGAACAGCTGAAAAAAGACACTTCAGGCTGATTAGAGGTGAGAAGGTGTAAATGAGTTGGAATACAACTTATAAAAACTGAGTAAAGCTGAAAAAAACATATGAATATCATGTTATTTGATGTTTATTTGCTGTTTTTTAATTTATTATTAGATAATCTTAGATTTATATTATATTATATTATATTATATTATATTATATTATATTATATTATATTATATTAGACAGATATTTTGTTGGATTACATATGCAGTGGCATTATTTTGATAAGGTCATGCAACATCATGACATTTATATCCATCCACAGTTTTATTGATTTTGTGTCAAGATCTTGTATTGATGATGGGACAGTTGGGCCGCTGTGTCTTCTGCAGTACATCTCAAAGATCCTCAGTGGGGTTCAGTTCTGGACTCAGTGGTACTCCATGTCCATGTGTGAAAAGGATGTGTGAATCACTCTTTGACAATGTGATTAATCCTGCTGTTGTCATATATATTTACAGTAGATAGATAGATAGATAGATAGATAGATAGATAGATAGATAGATAGATAGATAGATAGATAGATTAGGGCTGTCAAACGCTAAAATATTTTAATCGGATTAATCACAGGGTTGCTGTGGATTAATTTTGATTAATCCCGATTAAATATCATTTATTTTTAATGTATATTAATCAAATTTCATTTTGCATGAGCAAACAGACTCAAGAAAGAAGGGAATATATATGCACTAAACATGTTTGTCGTAAGATGGGCAATGCGTTAGCCGAATCGCTAGCAGAATCTCCAACTAACGTATGTTTCAAGTTAATGTGGTATTTTAAAATGGAAGCGTTTGGTGAAAAGGAAACTCCTTCCTAAAGGGTGTGTATAATACTTTATGTGGGTCAGCTGTTCCGTCTTGGTTTTTTTGTCCTCATATTTCCATCCAGAGGACCAACATGCTGTTTCATGTCTTCCATCTTTATGGGTTGGTTCTGCTGCCTGTCACCACTGGATCAACCACCCATTTGTTCACACACAGCGCTAACTCTACTTGGACAAATATACTCAAATATGTTGGCAGAGACATTCAGAGTCATTCTGCACTGCAGATGGATTAATTGCATATTAAAAAAAAAAAAAATCAGATTAATCATGATGATGGATTAATCTACATTAAAGGTGGGGTCTAAGATGTTTTTATGGAGCATTTTTTTAAAAAATATTCCTTAAAATCCCCTTTACACCCCAATTACAACTAATTACTTAAATGCTCTAACACAAAAATTAAAAAAAAATCAGTCACTTGTGGAACGGGCAGGACTGAAAAAACACCATCCAATCATTTTGAGCGCCCACTTGAAATGATTGAACACTGATATGTCTATCAAACTCAACAGCCAGTCACCCCTCCCCCCTTCCCCCCTCTTCGCGTTCCCAGAGGCTGGAGCGCTTGTACAGGAAGCGTAGCCAGAGCTTGGTTATATTAGTTCTATTAGGATGGAAAGTTCACCTGCAAACTGTTTTGTCACATAAACCACTAAGAACTGTAACATTAGTCACACAGGTCTGAACTGGGGCTGTTCTGGAAGAGTGGGGGTGTTAGAGGAAACTGAATGAGGGATACGTGAGCCGGAGGGTCAGCTGGGGCCGTAGTCGGGGTAGGAGCCTGAGGCGTACGGGACCGGAGCAGGGAACGGAGCCTCAGCCGGTGTCGGAGACGGTTCAGCCGGACCGGACCAGACCGTAGACGGCGTCGGAGCCCAACCTGGGTACGGAGCAGAGCAGAGCTGGCACATTGTTGCTGTGCAGCGCTCGTGAACCCTCAGGAACAAGCATTGCGCGTGCCACCACTCTGGAGGCATGGCTTCAGAGGGACGTCTGAAGAAAGGGGTTTGGACTTTTCAACTGAGTATTTTCAAAATGTAGCTGCTGGAACTGTTTTTCTAAGATCTGAGATCCCACCTTTAAGGCGATAATTTTGACAGCCCTAATATAAGTGTGTATATATACATAGCTGATCGAATTTTGTGGACACGTAATGTCACTGAACCTAGGTGTGATCAACTGAAACAACCTCAGACCATATCACTGCCCCCACAGATGCATACTGTGGACACTAGGCATGATGGGAAATCACTTCATCCGCCTCTCTTCTCTGATGTGCCCATCACTCTGGAACAGGGTCAGTCTGGACTCATCAAACCACATGACCTTTTTCTTGACTTGTCTTCACATTGTACATGTACAAATGCTTTTTTGGGGCCTGGTAGTGTTCTATGCACCAAGTGTATGTCTAAACAAAAAAATAAATGATTTCACTGCCATAAATTATGGTGATGCTATACATGTAACCAGTAAACGTGACCAGACATTGCAACCTTTATGTGCAAAAAAAAAAAAAAAAAAAAAAGACTAAAAATAAACAAAAACTGCATAATATTGAAACAAACCTGCTGCAACAGTAATATCCACAGAAACAAAAGTAATACCTGCTTCCAGAGCTGACTCTACACACTGTGTTGGCTCAGTATCTGAGATAAAACACACAGCACACATGCCTATATACTCATATCCGAACCACCTACACACTCACATACTGACAGAAAGACTGTATGGACATGTACAAACTATGGCCACAGCGGCTGGAGGTGGACAAGAGGTCATGCCATACAAGTCATTATATCTGAGATGGAGAGTCAAAAACAAATGAAGAACTGGATGCATTTTTTTTTATTCCAAAAACTCAAACTACAACTATTGCCCATAAAGTTGGAATAGATTTTTTTTTTTTCCTATTCTCATGAAATGATTGTGACCACAGGATTTATTTCTTGATGGATAAAGTGTAACTGGGACTCATTATGTAATCCTTGTATCTGGTCCAAGGTATAGAAGTGTATATAGGTTATAAGGTGTATAAATAGGAATAAAAAAAGAATGGGTCTGAAAACAAAATTCTTCTGACTTTATAGTGAACAGTGCATATAAAGAGCAATGGCAGATTTACCTCCTGACAACCACCCCCCTAAACACCCCTGTTTAAACATGTAAAATGTTAAAAGTTATATAAGTACAATTGCTGGGATTCAAACTCCAGTCTCCTGCATCGTAGACCGTTGCGTTTCTTACCGAGCATTCCATCCACATGTATTGGATGTACTGGAGTCTATTGTGCAATTAGTGTTTATGAGAGAGTCTATATAGGGAAGGGAGTACAGTCTAAACTAGTATGTTGACTCATGGGGTTCTAGATGTGGTGGTTTTTATGCTGAGGAGAGCCAACTTTTGGGAAAACATTTTAGTCTATTTGAACATAATTCTGTTCCTGTTGTCTATCTCCTATAACCTAATAAGCCTGTCATAGACCGTCCACTACCATCTCCTGATGCCAGGGGGTGCTCTAGTATTTTTAAGTACTGGCATAAAAATTGCTAAATTACTAATATCTCCCAAAATATTGGTCCTATCACCTTGCCATTTTCACTAGTCTCTTCCTTGACCAAAAATACATAAGTATGCCAAACTGCAGCAGTCAGCTCTTTCCAGATTTTGTGTGATGCCCAAGACACACACACACACACACACACACACACAAACAGAGTCCACTTCCCTTTCAAAATATCTAACCATGAAGAGACAACTGTTTATTCAAGGGGCATTTGGGTCTGTATGAAAAACAAACGGTCACCCACAGAAGGCATGGAATGTTGTATTATACAGTTGGAACTATAGAACCGCATGGACTGAATATTAAATATGTCTGAACACAGACAGTGAAAGAATAAATCACACAAAATTGTCAAACATAGGCCTATACCTGTACTGTATGCTGTTGTTTCTAATTTTAAATTATTTGGAATGTAATGGAATTCAATGTCATAACTGAGGACATCCTTATTAACCCTTTATAGACTTTTTTGGTCATTTCTGTATTCATTACAAGACAGTGACAGTAACAGTTCCAGTGAGGACAGGTCCAATGTGGTCTCCAGGGTCTGTAAGGTCCACCTCTGCATGAACAGTGAGTGTACCTGCTTTGTTAGGTACCATGAAGTAATGGTACTAATGTAAGGAATGATGTTCAAAGGGATAATGTGGATGTGGACAGGGGTCTGGATCAGCACTTATGTTGGTCTAATGTTCTAAAAGTGATGTTCTAATGTTCTTTAACCCTCCGGTATTCGGGTGCGCCTTTTAGGCACACTTTGCACTTCGTGTTTAAAAACTTCATATTATTTTTCACAATTTAAATAAGGCTAGAATTCAAAAGTTGTTCATTTTTGCATGATCTTTAAAATTCTGGCCACCAACTAAAATGTGCACATTGTAAACAAAAGAAAATTACGAGACTAGCATCTGTCTCCCAAGTGTGCCTAAAACGCACTGTTTCTTCCATTTTATATGTATGATTAGGGATGACCTTGATTTACAAAAATAAATCAAATTAGAGCAGAAAAATAAATCAATATGTAATATTTAATAGTTTGATTTATAGGTGTGCATTTTACGCACACTTGGTGACAGATGCTAGTATTTTTGAAAATTTGACCTAGCGCCAAAAATAATAATGCAAATTAACCAGTGCTGGAGTTAATCATTGACATATACCAGACTGCAAAAATCCGATAACATGTAATCCACTTTTTATATAGTATATTGAAAAAAAATTTTTTTTGTGTGTTTTTTGCATCCAAAAAAATGGTTTGTTTACATTACAAACATGGCATTTAAAGGGTTAAAAAATGCGACAATTATTGAGTATTTGGTATTTTTATTTACGGCTCAAGTTGATGAAATAGAAAAAAGTGTAAAAGAATTAAAAACAAACTGTATGAAAATTTTTTTGACATTATTCCACAAGTGTGCCAAAATGGCACACTTGGTGCTTAGTAAGGGCCTTGGTGGACGGGATACCGGAGGGATAACACATGTTTCTTTCACCGTACATGTGTTTTTTGTCTACTTTTTATGTACTTTGTTTGCAAGTTATCGGAAAGGAACCAAATATAGTAACCTTGATTTTCTACATAACAAAAACATTTAGATAATTTTCACAAAACTAATACAGTCTTGTTATGTCCTCCAATAACACGCTAAAGTAGAAAATTTGAATTTCAGAATATTTCTATGAGTGTCCTATAAAGGGTTACAGCCGACTCTTTGCTTTGGTTCCAAAAGTGGTCACATTATGCCAGTACGTGGAACCGACTCGCCTCGACTCGGGTACCAGGTACTATTCCTGGAGACCGTTTCCATTACAGAATCCTACTGACTTTACAGTACTTGGACGTCATAGCGATGCAGCGTGTTACTTCCGTGTCGTCTGCTCAGAGAATTGCTGATAAACTCTCTCGTTACGTGTTGTCTTGTCAAGCTCATGCTGAATTTTTACGTCGGCCACCAAAAACTAAATCTCCTCGACCGACCATGGTGTAGTTTTCAGGCTGATTAACCTACTGCTATATTTACTGTAAACTTCCACATCTGTTTTTTTGTAAAACGGTGGGTCACAGAGACAACTCTCTAACCAATCAGTGGTCTGCAGTGTTTACATGGGATGTTTTAATATCTGTTCCCCAGTCCTGGAACCTTGGCGGAGGTGATACCAAAAAACTAGTACCAGGTACCAGATTCCAGGTGCTTTTTTGTAATGGAAACGCAAAAAGGCCGAGTCGAGTCAAGCCGGTACCACATAGTGGAAACACAGCATTAGTTAGGCTCAATTGTATTCATTTTATTCCATGTATGATAATAATAATAATAAAAAAAACACAGTTTGATGTGATTTGAAACATATATAATGTTGATTTTGTTTTACTTCACCCCCTTGAACGCCCACCGAGGCTCCAACCCTCCATTCTACTTCAATTTTTTTCTGGATCGACCACAGAAAGAGTACACATGACCTCCCTATCATCACCCTCTGGTTTTTGGATGGTGGTCTGTTCTCAGTTTTAGTGATTATAGACTAATGAAAACATCAATATTAATATTACATCCAATTTCTGCAGTTACATTCTCCTAAAATCCCATTAAATTGTACAGAGTTAGCGCTTTAAACTACAGATAAAAGCTAAATCTCTTTTTATACTTCTACAAAAATATGTCTTAGACCCAATTCTATTTCCCACACTTTCTTCTTTTCATCATTTCTTTCTTTTCTGTCCTCCTTTATTCTTTCTGCTGAGGAGTGGAACTTATGCGTGTGCCTCCATTCATGTATTTATCTCTTTTTATGGCCAGATTAGCATGAAATTTGCCATGCACATTTATGATGCCAAGAGGAAGTAACTTGTTGATCTGGGTGACTGCATCGCACATTTTCTATCTTCTTTAGCAGCAGCATCATGTGAAGCCTTTAATTATCTCATCAAGGTCTCCTCTGAACCTTTACACAAAAGGACACCCGTCGAGATCGCTGCATCCATGTTCACAGAAATAACAGAAAATAGACGCCGCCATTTCTTTACCCTCCCGTTCATCTGCAGAGTTGTCACTGCGTACGGTAGTCTCTTCGTTTCCCATCAGGCTCAGAATAGTAGCTGAGCCTCTCACTGCTCTGTCAGACATAAATGATGTTGTGGGAAAGTATAGATTTGCTGATAGTGAATTGATGTGACAGGTTAGCATTATTGAATTTCTCTGCCGGCAGTGTTGTGCTCTTTGAGAGTGTTCACTGTGAACCGTGATACTTAACTCTTCTGAGTCCTGGAGGGCTTTGCACAAACTGTTGAAAGCTGCCCCTCCGGACCTCCGATCTCCTGCCTGATCAACAGAAAAGACAATCTTTACAGCCGACTATCATGCACTTAAACACAAAACCCACCTGAGGAATTAAAACTGTCATATCTGTCTGAATGGTTTACAGACTGTTGATAGAGGTGCTTTATGTGCAGACGTGTTGAATGAACAAAGTAGATAAACTCCATTCAAGACACTCGTTTGGCCTTGGACTCTATATTATTCTGTTCTTGCATGAATTATGAGAATCTTAGTTAAGATTTTATTCCTGAGTGTTTTTATTCCTCTTTAGGCATGAAAAAAACAATGAGATTGAATTTTTTTTTAAATGAACCTATTTTTTCATGGAGTTACAAAAATGTCCACTCAGCTGGACACCATGGGCCGGATCGACTAAGATCCGAAATTGCGTGTACTAATTTGCATGCACAATCTAGAATTTTGCATGTGGGGTTGAACCTCAGTTTGCGGGTGATTTACAAAGATTGCTTGCACAAATTACACTGGTCTACAAGGAAAATGCTTCCAGAATAAAAGTAATGAAATTTTACCACATGACAGTCAGTGATAAAGAAAAATCAAGTCAAAAATGCTGGTTGGCTGAACTTTCCAAGATACAGCCTTGGGTCAAAATGTAAAACTCAAGAATTGACGAGAGAATGGGTTTGACTCAAAAGGAATATTTGTCTCAGAGCTACAAGATCTACTTCAAAACACTGTCTGCACATGGGAATATATTCACTTTACAGGTTCTATTTAGTGGAAGATTTATAAAACTATTATATAAATGTACAGCGTGGGGAAGCAAAATTTACAATATTTTGAGGCAGGGATTGAAAGACAGTGTATGACCAATTAGTTTATTGAAAGTCATGAGAATTTATTTGCCACAAAAAAATTTACATAATAGAAAATGTTTTTATTCTATGTGTCCTCCTTTCTCAATAACTGCCTTCACACGCTTCCTAAAACTTGCGCAAGTGTTCCTCAAATATTGGGGTGACAACTTCTCCCATTCTTCTTTAATAGTATCTTCCAGACTTTCTGGTAATAGTTTTGCTCATAGTCATTCTCTTCTTTCCATTATAAACAGTCTTTATGGACACTCCAACTATTTTTGAAATCTCCTTTGGTGTGACGAGTGCATTCAGCAAATCACACACTCTTTGACGTTTGCTTTCCTGATTACTCATATGGGCAAAAGTTTCTGAAAAGGTATGGATAATAGTGTTAGGTATGATTATGACATCAATATATGTTTGGTTTCAAAACAACTGATGTAGTGCCTGCTGAGAAAAAACAACTAAATGTTCATTGTAAATTTTGCTTCCCCACCCTGTACATAAACCAATATATATGTGTAATAACACTTAATCACATACCTTGAAAACATCAGCAAACTGGCACTTTTGTCATTTATTTTCCAATGAATCTTATTAAAATACGTAACATTTAGCACATTTAATGTCTGAAGCAAATCATTTCTAAAAAAAACTGTAGACCAGTGTTACAACTAGATGTGACGTGATGTGATGTTCACGAACGAATCGAATCTTTTGAATGGCTCTTTGAAATGAACGATGGGAACCGAGTCTTTGTAAAGAGCCATTCATTTTTTTTTTTTATTTTTTTTTTTTTTTTAAAGGAGGGAGTGTCCGATTGCCTGCCAATTTAGTGTCACTGGGGAGGCATTGGGCAGGAGGAGAATGTTCGAGCAGAAAAATAAAAAAAGAGTTTACACACATTTATTGTTCTTGTTCTGAGGGAAAATGCACTACATTTGTTCAGGTATTTAAGTAATTGCAGTGATTAATCACTGTTGTGTTTTGTGCATTTTTTCTGTACGTTTACACACATTTATTGTTCTTGTTTTGAGGAGAATAACATGTTATTTTGTAAGAAAATGTTTTATTTTCTTCTTCATTTTTAGGCTACAGACTAGTCCACAGAATGTACTGTGATGTTTTTTTTTGTCAAATTCCAGCATTTGTCTAATGTCACCTCTTGTGTCATGTATTTCGCCCACACATTTTAACTAACTATTCTTTTTTACGGTAAGATAATATTTACTGCCGCGTCAATTAAACACCTTTAAAATGTAGTGTCAATCATCACATGTAGCCTATTTAGTCATTAAAACATTGGTGTTTCAAAATAATGCAAAAAACATAAAAGAGCCAGTCTTTTGAACGGCTCTTTTCAGTGAAGGGCTCCTGATTGAACGGCTCCCTTCAAAGAGCCAAAAGTCCCATCACTAATTACAACAAGTGCAAAGTCTTGTAGACCACCCTATTTAAATGAGGGTTTTGCGAGCACTACTGGAGACAATACGCTGGAAAAACTGCTCTGGAATCCGCCAGCACCAATGGGAACAGTGACTGGAATATTCCAGACGCATGGAAATGTGATGTTGGAGGAGTTTAGTCATAGAAGGTATTGCATGACTCATTCATGGGGGGGTGTTGGATTGACTGTCACGTGCACATAATTTTGTCACACTAGCCTAATGTCGGTGCGTATTTTGAATCACAATCATCAGATCAAGTGGAAAAGAATCATTCCAAAAATGGTCACTCGAGGGTGAAAAATGCCTTCTCTGCATCTCGTTTCATCGTTTTGATGTCTCCTTTTTGTGACAAACACTTCCATGTGTGCGTAATTATGCATACAAACGGACAAGCGAAGAGGTAGGAGAAATTTCCCATAGTTCTGTTCGAATCATCGGCAAGATGGAGGTAAACACAGCAAAAAAGTGCAGCAGTATGATGAAAGGAACACACTAATGTACATATTTTCTCTGTAAACAACTTAACAATTTGATCAACCACGAAATGCCATTTCAGTGTGTTACAGATCACATTTCTGCAGTTTATAGTTGATCAATTTGCCTGTACTAATTTGCATGCACAATCTAGAATTTTGCATGTGGGGTTGAACCTTAGTTTGCGGGTATTTACAAATATTGCTTGCACAAATTACAACAGGTGCAAAGTCTTGTAGACCACCCTATTTAAATGAGAGTTTTGCATGCGCTACTGGAGACAATACGCTGGAAAAACTGCTCTGGGATCCACCAGCACTAATGGGAACTGTGGCTGGAATGATCCAGACACAAAAATGCCAAAAATGTTCACTCGAGGGTGAAAAATGCATTCTCTGCATCTCGTTTCATCGTTTTGATGTCTCCTTTTTGTGACAAACACTTCCATGTGTGCGTAATTATGCATACAAACGGACAAACAGAGAGGTAGGAGAAATTTCCCATAGTTCTGTTCAAATCATCGGCAAGATGGAGGTAAACACAGCAAAAAAGTGCAGCAATGTGATGAAAGGAACACGCTAACGTACATATTTTCTCTGTAAACAACTTAATTTGATGCAGTTTATAGTTGATAAATGGAAAAAGATGACCAAAGCCCATGGAAAAGAAACAGTTACAGCTACTGACAGCATGATGAATATTTTCAGAAACAATGTTTTTGTATTTGTTAACAGTGGCATCGATGACTGCTGATGACATCATGATGTCAGAACAGGTGGCGAAGGGTTGTCCCATTTCACTGGAGAATGTTTCAAGCCCTAACCCTTGCAGCTCCGTTTCAATAGGTAGTGTCAAGTGCAAGGGGTAAGGGGGAGGGCTAAGGGGTGAATTGGGGTTGGGCCATTGTCTACACAGTAACTAATTTTTAATGGCTTTAATTTTGGTTAAAACACACACACTATCAGTAAATCTCTAATATGTGCTGCTCAATGACATCTGTGGACAAACATAGCTGAAGCTCACGTCACAATAAAACAAACTAGTTGTGGATCAACCATGGTAAAGTTAGATAATCATCATCATTAAATGTCCTACAAATTATTTCTACTATTTCTAATGGTTTTGGTGTGTTGAGGACTGATGTGCTGCCTAGTCAGCGACAATGACAGGAAATGCAGTTTTACCAGATGTGGGCGATCACGGACAAGTGGATCAACTCTATACTGACCGACCAACTGCACTTGCATGGCTGGGTAAGTGTTGTTTCATGGACATTAAAACAATGTAAATCACTGCTGAATCAGTTAGTTTCATCAGTTCAGTCCATCTGTTTAATAGCATTAACTGTAAGCGTCTAGTGTAAAAGTGAAGGTTGCTTTTTTTAGCGTTTCAATTCTGACAACTTACAGCACACCAATACATTTTCCTCCTCTTTTCCCTCTATTCTCTCTGATCTCTCAATTTACCTCCGTTGTAAACAGTGTTTTTCTGATACTAAACTGCACACACAACTGCGGTGATGCAGACCGTGACATCGACTCCGAGGTGGTCTATAACACATTAAGGTTAGCACTTTGAATTTCCACTAAAGGGTTAACGCTCACACCTGTCTGAAAACAAATAGTTGAAGTCTGGGTGGAAAATAGAGTCCACACAGATAGATTAAACTCTCATCCTTTTTCAGACCACAGAAATTACAATATACTGAAAGGTTATAGTGGATTTTTACTCTGTAGTTCAAGCACCACAGCTTTAATCAAGGTTCTGGTCCATTTTGTACCCTGGGACTGAAGCACCTACACTGACAGCAGCCTTTGTACATATAAAGTATTACATCTGTTCTGCTCTGACAAGTACAAATGTCTGTGGTCAATTATTCTGTGTCATCTTCAGTCTCATCCTGATTTCTTTTTCAGTAAAGTACCCACACTACCACCTTCTGATGATTCTGCAGCCTCATTTATTGACTCCAAACCAGCTGGTGAAAACAAACTCAATTTGCGTTTTCTTCCGTCATTAATTTGATGTTTTGAAAGTTTGCTTCAACTTTATTTGACACAAAGCTATTGGTTCAGATTTCTATGTATGTGTAATCATGGTGGTACCTTCAGATCATTCTAGGGTATTATTTTTAGTCGATTTTCACAGCTCTCGTCAACAGTATTTCCAAAGACAGCAGCTAGCTGAAACCCCATGACACAGAACCGAACAGCAGACAGACGGAGACAGAACTTACTGGGAAAATCAAGCATTTAGTTGAAGTATTTCCTCAGGACTTGAGAGTAGAGGAACAGAAGGACACTGGGATACAACTCCACATATACAGACGGCTGTCAAATTAAAGGAAAAAAGAAGTAACATACTGGACCAGAACAACTTTTTCTCACCACTTGCTTGTTGTATGTTGGTGCTGTTAACTCTGAAATTTCCCCACAGTGGGATAAATAAAGTTTTATCTTATCTTATCTTATCTTATCTTATCTTATCTTATCTTATCTTATCTTATCTTATCTTACCTTATAAATTATCATTCCCAGCTCAGAATACACTGATCTTCAATCAGAGTGTTACATTTTGGAGAATAGGCTACCTTAGAATCAGATTTTTCAGTGCTTGGGTTATGGTTTGTTTAGGGTTATATATGAAAACAACTTATTTAACCGTCCGGTATCCGGGTGCGCCTTTTAGGCACACTTTGCACTTCGTTTTAAAAAACTTCATATTATTTTTCACAATTTAAATAAGGTTAGAATTCAAAAGTTGTTCATTTTTGCATGATCTTTAAAATTCTGGCCACCAACTAAAATTTGCACGTTGTGAACAAAAAAAAATTACAAGACTAGCATATGTCTCCCAAGTGTGCCTAAAAGGCACTATTTCTTCCATTTGATATGTATAATTAGGGCTGACCTTGATTTACAAAAATAAAATCAAATTAGAGCAGAAAAATAAATTAATATATAATATTTAATAGTTTGATTTATAGGTGTGCATTTTACGCACACTTGGTGACAGATGCTAGTATTTTTTGAACATTTGACCTAGCGCCAAAAATAACAATGCAAATTAACTAATGTTGCTGTTAATCATTGACATATGCCAGGATGAAAAAAATCAAATATGTGATCCACTTTTTATGTAGTATATTGAAGAAAAAAACATTTTTTAGTGTCTTTTGCATCAAAAAAAGGTTTGTTTACAATACAAACACGGCATTTAAAGGGTTAAAAAATGTGACAATTATTGAGTATTTGGTATTTTTATTTATGGCTCTAGTTCATGAAATTGAAAAAAAAAAAAGTGTAAAAGAATTAAAAACAAAATATATGAACTTTTTTTTTGACATTATTCCACAGGTGTGCGAAAAAGGCACACTTGGTGCTTAGTAAGCGTCTTGCTGGATGGGATACCGGCGAGTTAAAGATAGTAAAAGCATTGGATTAAGGGTTTGTAAGCAAATACACAAATAATCACAGCTGGAAACAGGGCAGGAAGACTGGTTCTCTGTTTGTTTGTCTTTGTTATTTATTTATTTATTTATTTATTTATTTATTTGCACATACAAATATAAAATAAGACAAATACAAGTGTAAAGAAAAGGGTACAAAAATGTGCAGGTGAGGTTGGAAACCCAAAAGTCTTATAGAATGACCTCACCTTGACCTAGCTATGTTTTATACAAAATAAAAGAATGTCAGTTGCATACCTTCCATGAAGTAGAGGTATAAATAAAAATGAAATAAAAATAGGAAATTTTGGTTATATATCTATAAACATCATTTCTTTCAATAACATAATGAGTAAAAATAAATTAATAATAATGGTAAAGCAATAATAGTAGTTGTAACAGAAACACTAAATACATAGACAAATAAATAAATAGATAAGGTTAACTCATTAAGACCCAAACAGCTACTAGTGACCAAGCGCATCTACTGATCTAATCTGTTTAATACCTGTTGATCCACTAATCCTATCAATCCATGTAAATAATTGGTGTAAAATTCAGTTTATAAACTTTTCATGGTCATCAGATATGACCCATGTGGACATTGAGAAGCTCCACGGTTACCGTGGAAACACCGTCATCTACAACGTTGATTCATCAGTAAAACCCATGGAGTGGATGGACACACTTGCTTGTATGTCCAGTTAATGATACATATCTCTACTGAAAAAATCAAGGTTCAACTGGATTAGTTTAGCTTCAAAAGAGCAAAACTTGTCCTGTTGAATGAAGAAGAACAACCAAGAAGAATAATGACCTGGGCAAATGAGAAATTGAATGAGAGATTGTTATTGTTTTACTTCTAAACTCCAAATTTTTAACAATATTATACTTGTTACCAAATGTTTGTGTAACATTTTTTGTAATGCACATGTACAAATTATAAGTTGAGGCATAATATTGTTAATATTGCACCTATTTTTCTTTAAAAAAAAAAAAAAAAGTTTTTTTTTTTTTATGTTATTCACATGTTTTGTGTGAGGATAATTTGTAAATGTAAATACTTTCATAATTTAATGCTGTTTATTGCACTAAAACAAAGAGGAAAAGCTGTTATTAGGTTATTTTGAATTAGATATACTATAGATAAACTCACATTCTTTGAAAAAACTTGGTTACCTCTCATTCAATATCTTACACCTCTTGGCAGAAATTAACTTTTCATCTTTAGTCTAACAAAGTAGTGAAAAGATGGACGGGTACGGGTGGGTAGTGTGTGTGGGGGGGATATTTATTTTTATTTAGCCTTTTTTTATTTTAATGTATTTTTCCCTCATTTGTGTTTTGTATCTCATGTATCTTTGCTTCATTTATTGTTATATATTAAAGGAAAAAAAAAAAAATAGCTGTGCATTACAACTAACTGCACATTTGTCTGTACTGATGTAAAAATCCTGCATGCACTGTGTATGCAGTAAACATAACTCTATGACAGTGTGCTGTACTAAAAACATTTTTATAGATTATTACGCTATTATTTCACTTGAGATCACATTGTACTGAATGTGGCCCCTGGAAGAAAATCAGTTTGACATCCCTGATTTACAGAGTTGCACCAATTGGAATGATGTCAACAGTGACATAAAACTGAGCAAAAACTTCTGTCAGAATCAGAAACTCACAATGTCCAGCAGTAGTGTCTGTATCCTGTCATCTGTGGATCATTTCTTTTAACTGTCTGGAAGTGTAGCTTTTGGCCCAGTGTGAGTTACGATGTACATTTTACACCTAGCCCTTAGTAGGTGTAAAACCCTTCATTAAAACATCTTAGTGTCAATAACCCATTCTCTGTGATAGATTATTCTATTTTGATAGATTGCCCATTACGTGCGGAAAACCCTTCAGACTTTTAAGGATGACATTTATGATTTATACTCCCATTTTCACTTTTGAGAGCAGATACACAGAGGACTACCAATACTATGAACTGTCTTCAAAATACTTGTAACAGGACATGGCAGTACAGTACACAACCTAATATCAATACTGTATTAGGTTATATCATATTATAATAGAGTTTGCAAAACTTGACCAAATTTAATGTTATAAGCAGAAACCTTCACGTTATAGTGTTGTCAAACAGGAGGCATTTAAAACAACTAGTAATTTCTCTGTGTATTTGATTGATGACGATGAAGAAGCAGACTGCTGCATCCAGTTTTATTTGTTTACTTATATTTATATATTTATTTATTTGCTGAAATAAATTAGTTGGCAATTTTTTTGAAAAAAGAATTGGCAAAAAATAAGCTTTTGCTTCTAGCCTAGTCCTTGTTTTGGTTTTTGTGTTTATTGTGTTTGTTGTGCTGTGTGTGGCTATTAATCCTGTAAAGCCTGAACCATAAAATCATTAACAGAAAATTAAAGTTCTTTGAAACTGGAGCCTGTGTTGGTCCTTCTGAACAACCAAAACAATTCTTTTTTGCAAATATCAATTTCCATGTATGACTTTCAATTTTGTATCATATTTGATACATCGGGTCTCAATGCTCAAATATTATTACACTGGTCAACGACAAATTTATTGTTTAAGTTTTTTGAGTTGATTTAGGATAATTTTGGTGTGCTGAATCCAAAAATCACATTAATTTTGCTCAATCAGGTCAACTTTCGGAACGATGCTACATATCGGCTTTTTAACATTTTTGCTTACATTTATGGGCATTTTCACATCATATGATACAAAATTCTTTCATATTTCTTGCAATAAATGAGTTCTGAAGATTTTACTTTTGCCAATTTATGATTAATTTTTTTTTTTTTTTTTTTTTTTAATATTACAGGTGAATGAAATGGCTTCAACCAGAAGATCTTGCAAAAATAAGCCTGACGTATTCTGCTACATCTGCAGTGAATACACCATTGTACCTAACAGGAATCAAGTCACAAGTTTCATAAAGTGTGCTTACCAATCTTATTTTAGTATTAAACTTGGTGACCAAGATAAAGTTTACAAAAATGTAATCAATTTTGTGAGAAGATCAAATTTTTCAAAATCAAATAAGCAAAAAAACCTGACCTGATTGAGAAAAACAGATGTCATTTTTGGATTTAGCGGTGCAAAATGGTCCTAATTCAGTTGAAAAAACCTAGACAACTTTCAAAAAACGTTTTTTTGGAACCCAGTGTTATCTATCATCTAATTTCTTTCTCATCTCTTGGTTACCTTGTTAGATTTCCTTATCCATGAAAATATTGGTTTTCATATTTTTGGTGTGAGGTTCTGGGCCTTTTTTTTGTCAGTATACCCTCAGTGTGCACTCTGCAACTCACTCTGCAAATTTTTGTATTAATTATTATATTTTGTGAGAAGATCAAATTTTTCAAAATCAGATTAGCACAAAAACCTGACCTCATTGAGAAAAACAGATGTCATTTTTGGGTTTAGCGGTGCAAAATGGTCCTAGTTCAGTTGAAAAAACCTAGTCAACTTGCAAAAAAAATTTTTGTAACCCAGTGTTATTTTTGAACAAATAAAAAACAGAATATTACACAAACATGTCTAATAAACTGGTAATTCCTTTTCAAAATTGCCAAAGTTCTGCCTCCTTCCTCATGAATGACAGTCTTGTAGTGTCACTGGAAAGGCCTCTGGTGAAGAAATTCCTCCCCCCTGGTGGATTATCTGTGTATAGCATGTATCTAATTGTATACATCAGGTTTTTCAAGAAAAAAAAAATCACACTGATCATGTAGAAGGCTTCAGAAGTCATGTATCAAATATGATACATTCGGCATTATAGGGTTAAGTATAAGATCATTCAGGAATATTAACTTGAGATGGTAGATGTGGTTTTGTTGTTGTTGATTCTTTTGTTATAATGCGAATGCTCAATGATGTTCACGTTTAGTTTAACCCTTTCAGTGCCATGGGCCGATTAAATCGGCTTTACGAATACAACCTTTAAAGTGCCACGGGCTGATCAGATCAGCTTTGGAGAACACGCCATATTTGTGTACAAACAAACCATCCACCCCCATTCCTTTCTCACATTTCGATGACATTCTTTCAAATCTTCTTGCAAATTACGATCAATAATGAATTGGCTGCGTCTGGTGCGTTTTGAATCTAAGTAGCAATCGGTCGGATGTTACCGAGCGGTTTTTGACCAAGGAAGAGCTCGCGTTTCGTTTTCTGCTTGGGAAATTTTATGAATGAATTCATGAATGAAATCATATGCAAATTAGATGGCCATTTTGTAGTAATATCATAAACACAGCGATCTGTCAAAACAGTCCCATCTGCTAGAAAATGAGTTCTGATGACGATTCAGACTTCGATTATAAAAACGATGCGAAATACTGAAAGACGGCCAAATTCTGTGGCACTTTTAAGGCTTATTAGCCCCTTAACTGTCTGGCACCGAAAGAGTTAATGTAAGCAGTGTGTCAGGTGAAAAGGACGGGCAAAAAATAAGCTTTTGCTTGTAGCCTATTCCTTTTTTTGTTTTTGTGTTTATTGTGGTTGTTGTGCTGTGTGCAGCAATTACTGTACAAACCAAAAATAAACCATTCATTCATTCATTCATTGATAATGTTGCCCCTGAGTCAAAAAAAAAAAAAAATCAGTTAATTTAGTTTATTTTCTCAACTACCAATGGGACCAGAATCCTTTGCAGTACACTGCGACAGTCATTCACAGGAATGACATTTGAGATTCTGCTTTTGCTTCTGATTTATTTAAATGAAGGCTTGAATCCTCCTCAGTTGGAGGTTGCTGGTACAAACCCTTCCCTCTGGCTACCGAGAACTGAATGTGTTGAGTAATTCAAGCTGTAATGTCCATGTAAAGGCTAAGGGAACGCCATATTTCAAAACTTCCACTCAGTTTCATTCCCCCTTTTAAATGAATAGTTCAGCATTTTTTTAATGCCACGGCAGCAAAATAGAGCTAAATCTCTGACTCCCGCTCCACGAGCCTTCTGCTGTATGAAATATGGATTTCTAGACAGATGCTGTTGAATTGATGTGGCAGATTAACAATATTGCATTTTTAAAGCGAGAGAGCGTTTGACAGGAAGAATTGTGGTCTTTGCAAGCCAGTATCCTCTGTGCAACTCCTGTTTCCTCACTGCTGGAACTCCCACATATATGCTGTAATGGTTTCATCATTTGGATTGACCAGTCTGCTCATTTGCCCTTCTAGTGAATGATGTATGCAAGAGAGAGCTGTTTAAGGCCAAGTGTTATAACAGAGAGCCAAAATGAGGAAAGAAGATAAGGCAGAGAGAAAGAGAGAGAGAAAAAAAAGTTTAATAGTGACATTTTGATAGTGAGCCAGTGGTTTTGGAGCCTCTTGCCTGGAATCAATATTTGAACTGTGATCCTGTTGAAATATCCTCAAATATCAGGTAAAAGCTTTGCCCTCATTGCTCTTTTATCAGCTCATGCACACAATTTGTCTTTACAGTGTAAGAAACCATTGGCTGTGAATGTCTTTTTTTTTTTTTTTTTTTTTTTTTTTGGGCAGTGACCCCTAAAAATCAGCTATTGTATCTTAAAAGAAATTCCAAGTTAGACTAGCTCCTTCCCATAGCATTAAGGTTTTCTAATTAGGCTGAAAAAGAAAGCAGTTCAGTCAGTCTCTCTTTTGGCTTCTGCTAGATCAAAGCATAAAAGTTAATAATGAGGTCAATCCCTGGATTATCCCTTTCTATAAATATTGAAAAAAAAAAAAAAAGACAGAAAAAAAAGGGGCTTCTGTGTGGAAATGGCATCTTTATCATAATCCCTCCCAACTCTGGAACACAAAAACTGCTTTTTTTTTTTGCGTGTGTCAGCAGAAGTTTTTATTATTATTTTTTATTTCCAAACTAGAAAGAAAGGAGTAACTGACTGACCCAGGTCATCTCTGCAATAACACTTGGTTTATGACCTTGGCCCAGAACAACACAAATGTAATATACCTGCACAGACAAAAGTTAGAAGAGCAATATAAGAGCAAAAGAGCAATATCTGATGTTCTTGCGGCTCCATTCCCCCCTTTTTATCAAAAGTCATCGTCCATCCAGCTATTAACACCTTCAAACTTTGTGGATTTACCACCCGTTTCTGTTATTTCAGTCTCTCAGCTTTGTTTTTGTTCAACAGTAGGTGATAAAACTCTCTGTGGTGGTTAATAATCTGTAATCGTTCCACCTCTGACACATTACCCGTTCTGTGTTTTGGTTTTAAATGCTTGATGTTTCTATTAAATGAATTTACACATATCTGTATACTCAAACAAAATCTGAACCCAGAACACATTCAGCAAGCAAGGTTATCAGTAACACAACTTTAGACAAAAATGTAAAGCAGTGGTCCCCTAACCTTTTCATCTCACTGTCCCAAAGTGAAATTTGCATCTACTTGGGACCCAAAGTTTGAAACAATTCATTAAGAACTATCATAATACATCCATTTTATTCCTAAAAATGAACATTGCTTTGTCTCTTGAAATGCATGTCTTGTGTGAATGAGTGAAAATGTATAGACCAGTTTCATGATGACGTGGGACGTATGCTGCGCACGCACCTTGGAGGCAGAAAGCATGCCGAGTTCGTAGCAAAGCACTGACTGCAAGTGTGAATAATGCCGTCGTCTTGCTGTGCCAGGGGTTGTCAGAACAGAAAGAAGACACAGAAGGATTTAAAATTCTACAGAATTCCTGCTGGCAAACATCCCTTCCAGAAAAATTGGCAAAAGTTATGGTTGCAGGCATTAAGACGCGAGAACTGGTCTGAGGAGGAAATTCAGAATGCTGGTCTGTGCAGTGCACACTTCAGATCTGTAAGTACTGGAGATCTACCATACAGAGGTTGTGTTAACCGGAAATATTCTGTCATTGACAGATTTTTTTTTTTTTTTTAAATAATGGAAAATTCTGGAGGCTGTCCGTCATTTTGACAGATTAAAATACTCAGGGTAATCGTTGTTTAGCTGACTTTAGCCAAAATTAGATGCTACTTTGCAAGGGTTAGGGTTAGGGTTAGGGTTAGACAGCCGAGTCTCCTTAGTTCTTTTAAAGCCCAGTAAATGTGATGGCACTGATAAACGCGGTGAAAAACAGAGGGGCTGATGTGGTGAAGGATGACGGACAAGCAAGTTATACACCAGTTCTGATGGCATTTGGTGTGTTATATGTACGCATTTTCGATTTTGGACAGAAACAGTTAATGGACAGTTTTAGAGCTAACATATTCGCTCCTTCATGAGCCTGGAGGTGTACGCGGCTGATGTAAGCCAGCTGGTAGCTGGTACTGTTTTTTTTTTGCATCCAAGTTTCACGTGCATCACTGTTGTTAGTAAACATTGAAACTCATCTATAACAACGATAAATAATTTGACATTAAACCATAAAGACCCAAACATCCACCATCGAACAAAATCATCTATTAGTCTAAACTTTTTAATACCTGCTGATCTACCAATCTTATCAACACATGTACAGGGTGGGGAAGCAAAATTTACAAGGAGCATTTAGTTGTTTTTTTCTCAGCAGGCACTACGTCAATTGTTTTGAAACCAAACATATATTGATGTCATAATCATACCTAACACTATTATCCATACCTTTTCAGAAACTTTTGCCCATATGAGTAATCAGGAAAGCAAACGTCGAAGAGTGTGTGATTTGCTGAATGCACTCGTCACACCAAAGGAGATTTCAAAACTAGTTGGAGTGTCCATAAAGACTGTTTATAATGTAAAGAAGAGAATGACTATGAGTAAAACTATTACCAGAAAGTCTGGAAGATACTATTAAAGAAGAATGGGAGAAGTTGTCACCCGAATATTTGAGGAACACTTGCGCAAGTTTCAGGAAGCGTGTGAAGGCAGTTATTGAGAAAGAAGGAGGACACATAGAATAAAAACATTTTCTATTATGTAAATTTTCTTGTGGCAAATAAATTCTCATGACTTTCAATAAACTAATTAGTCATACACTGTCTTTCAATCCCTGCCTCAAAATATTGTAAATTTTGCTTCCCCACCCTGTACATAATTCGGTGTAAAATGCACTTTGTCATCTTATCATGATCACCAGATATGATCCATTTGGATGTTCAGAGGCTCCGTAGTTACCATGGAAACACCATCATCTTCTTCAACATTAATTCACCAGTAAAACCCATGGAGTTGGATCAATGACAGTGGATGGACACACTTGCCTGTATGTTCACTTAATGATATCTCTACTGAAAAAATCACTTTTTCTTCAGTTTTCTCTGTTTTGATTTAATAACCTTTGTACTGACTCTGAGTTTTCATGACCATCTAAATTAAATATAGGAAGTTAAATGTAGGAAAATACATGATTTACAATGAAAGATGCAAAATATAGAGGATAGCGTTATAATAAATGGTGATAAATTACTAAAGAAAAACCAGTCGTGAAAAAAATTATTAGACCATCAAAAGTCATCAAAAACAATGGTTATGCAATCCAGTACTAACTCCTGTGTGTGTCATGTGACTAAAACAGACAGAAAAGAAACATGGAATGCCTAAAAGCACTGTTTTTGTCAGTACAATGCCATAGATATTGATGGAAGAACTGAAATGATTTTGGTTATTATCAAGAAAACATACAAAATAGATAGATATCAGCACTGAAATTAAACTCTTATAAGCTATTTTTGTTGTTATCATTATATTTGTCCAAACAAATGTACCTTTAGTTGTACCAGGCATTAAAATGAACAAGAAATTGAAGAAAACAAGGGTGGTCTAATCATTTTTTTGCAACTGTATGTTCAGTTAATTGCTGATAAAAGTTACTTTTTCTTCAGTTTTCTGTTTCTGATATAATAACCATCAACTCTAATCTGAGCTTTTATGAACATCTATATGATCAGTAAATTAAATATAGGAAAATACCTGAGTTTCACTGAAAAAACACAAAATACAGAGGATAGTATTATAATAAATGTTGATAAATAACTTAAGAAAGGCAAGGCAAGGCAAATTGATTTATCCAGCACCATTCATACCTGGCCCAAGGGCCTCTCCCCTTGGGCTCGGTTCCTAATAAAACATCAAACAAGAGGAAAGTGTAGAAAAGATGAAAAAAAAAAAAAAAAGAAGGAAATTAAAACAAGAATAAGAGACAGTTAAAACAGATAAAAACAGTGTTGAGTAAATTAAGAGGCTTATATAGAGAGGAAAATTCATTTGGGAAATCCATCCATCCATCCATCTTCTGAACCATTTAATCCTAGTGAGGGTTGCAGGTGTAACGTTAACATTTGGGGTGTATTCTACGAAAGCCTGGTTATGTGTCGACTTAAATTTTTCTATGAACACAGGGCTAAAAAAGATGCAAAAAGAGGAAGCTTACACCTCTGTCTAACTTTAAAAGATGAAGTCTTTTGAATTAGTGGCAAAGCAGCCTCAGAAGATCAAAAATATCCCTTTACAGAAGTAAACAGACTATAAAATGAATTATGGGGGAAAAAAAGTCTTTAGAAGTTACTTAGTATTTATTGATTTCAGTGTTTCTGCTAACATTTAAAAAATCTTTTAGCTTTTTGTCTGATATTGCTTTTAATCGATTTCATATTGAATTACACTGCATAAAAAATATGAGCACAATAAAAGTATATCCCTATGGGGAAAAAAAGAAGGATTTGGAGCATGTGCAAGTAAAGTATTATCAAAAACTATAACAACTTTAACACTGAAGCATATTTTGAAAGGCTTTAATGCTGGTGTGAATATTTCTGAAAATGTCCACCTTAAGGCGGCCTTACACTGTGCGAGTTTAGAGATGATTTCTCACTCATGCGACTCTTTCTGGGATCAGGCCCGATGTGCCTCTAATCGTGTGTCGTGCTTCGTGCAGTGTACATGGGGTAAAGAGAAGCGATTAGCACCTCACGACCACCTCACGACCAGCAATCGTGTGTTCGCAAGGAAAACTGAGCTGTTTGAAATCCTGCTCGCTCCTCGTGAGGGTATCGCATTGTTAAACCAGTGCCACGAGCCGATGTGCCTCAAATTCTCACACTGTGCATGCGCGAACACAGACGCGTACAGTAGTGTACAAGCTGGCTATTGGCCTAGTGCAGTTTAGCTGTTGCAGCTTACCTCTAGTTCCCTTTGCTGTAGGATTGACAGCCCATACTGTCCACGTCTGGACAACCAATTCCTGCACCAAACACATCGTTGTCTTTTCTTCTTTTTTGATTCCTCACAGATAATGGCACATATTACCAAAGCAGCTTGTTGGTTTTTCTTTAGCACTACCATTTCGTGGCTCACGCCAATACACAATCGTCTATATGCACTTTTACGGATTCCTTGGTATTTTTAACGTTGTATTTCCGGATACAACACTCGAACGTGTCGTGCGTCCTCTGGTGTATGGTCCTACGGTGTGAGCAGTCAGGTCGCATACGAGCGTCGGTCCGTACAGTGTGAGAACATGAATCGTGAGCCTGACTGATTCGCACAGTTTGAGATGGAGCTGCGTGCAACGATAAAAAAAATCGCACAGTGTATGGCCGCCTTTACCAGCTCAGTGGAATGTTAACACCTTCTAATCAGAGGTGTGAGCCCCCCACCCCCACCCTAGGTGAGTGGCCATCTGTGAACCCTTTGTCATTTTCAGATAGTGGGAAATAAAGTGGTTATATCTCTATCGCCGCTGCCTCAGTTCGTTAAAACACCACAATCACAAGACAAACCCAAATGGGGTGAGATTAGTGCAGCGTTTTTCAACCTTGGGGTCGGGACCCCACGTCGGGTCACCTGGAATTCAAATGGGGTCGCCTGAAATTTCTAGTAATTGATAAAAATAAAATAAAAACTTACTAATAAAAAAAATATATTGTGAGTTGACAGAGACAATCCCAATCCATAAAAGACATGACAAACTGTGAAGCTGAAACTGAAGCACTGTGGTTCTGTTTATCTGTCAAATGTTCATTGTTGAAGTGTTCTTTAAGGTCTATATATGACCATGCCATGACAACAAAGGCATTTTAATGCTTAAAGAGAATGCCTTGGAGTTTTCTTCCTGTTTGTCATCTACTTTATGAATCCCTTTTACCAAAGAGCACCTCGAATAAACTGTTTTTTGTGTCCTAGAAGCATTCCTTCCCATGATTTTTTACTTCTATTTAATTATCTATCAAGTGCCATAGCTCTAAGTTCTGACAGTGGAACTTCATGCCCTGCTCTAACCCTAACTCTGCCGACTGCATAATTTTGAAAATTGCTGACAAATTTGCAAGAAGCTCAGAGTGGCTGTGGTTGGACAGTGATAGGTTGGATGTCGGAGGTACAGGGCAGAGGAATCACATCCATATTTGGGTCAGAAGGGGTTAGTTAAAAAAAAATTTTGTCCTTCTGCGAACATGTTAAGCACCTAAAAATGCTGAGTTTTATGTATGTGCCATATTTACCATAGTTTTCCTGCTTAACCCTGTTGTTGTTGCAGCATTGTTGTACCTTGTTGTATTGTTGAGCATCTGAAACTTTGAAGTGTGTAGAAGTCAATGATGTAACAACAGCCGGTAATGTAATAATGGCCGATAACACTGGTCAACAACAAATTTATTGTTTAAGTTTTTTGAGCTGATTTAGGATAATTTTGGTGTGCTGAATCCAAAAATCACATTAAATTTGCTCAATCGGGTCAACTTTCTGAACTATGCTACATATTGGCTTTTTAACATTTTTCCTTACATTTATGGGCATTTTCACATCATATGATACAAAATTCTTTCATATTTCTTGCAATAAAGGAGTTCTGAAGATTTTACTTTTGCCAATTTATGATTAATGTTTTTTTTTTAATATTACAGGTGAATGAAATGGCTTCGACTAGAAGATCTTGCAAAAATAAGCCTGACGTATTCTGCTACATCTGCGGTGAATACACCATTGTACCTAACAGGAATCAAGTCACAAGTTTCATAAAGTGTGCTTACCAGTCTTATTTTGGTATTAAACTTGGTGACCAAGATAAAATTTGGGCGCCACACATGGTATGCAAGTCATGCATCAAATTTTTCAAAATCAAATTAGCAAAAAAACCTGACCTGATTGCAGGGCCAGATTAACACTTCATTGTACCCTGGGCAACAATATTCAAGGGCCCCATCATCACAACCCAGGATCCCTATAATCTGGCAAAATACAGAATAAGTTCCAGGAATATATGTAAACATACCCCATACTCCAATATCTAACTATTATCAATTGCATTTTGATGTACAAATGTGTAAATGCTCGTAGAACTATAAGTGCACCACTACAGCCTCTTGTCAAGGCCACTCACTTGCACATGATGATATGAAAACAAAACACATCCTCATCATCAGTATAATCTAAAATTGATCCACTACTTTAGAAAGAGAGGGAAGTGTCCTCCATTTTCACAAAAAATAAATAAACCATTTCCAAAGTATCCAGTATTTATTTAAGAAACCTTTTTGCCAACACAAATGTATTGAATCGTCAGAAAAAGCCCACAGACAAAACACAAACATAATCTGATAGAATCAGATATGAATTTTAAACAGAAATCCCCTTGTCACCTCAGAATTCAACAAGAGAGTTAAAGTAAGTGCAATGTAAACACCTTGAAATCTGCTTTCTCTCAACAATAAACATATCTCAACATTTTCATGGAGCCACCACAAGGAAAAAATAAATATAATGTAGTATAATCTGATAAAATAAACATTTTGGTCCCAGTTTAACTTTTAAACAGAAAACACATCACAGTTCAAGGCATGTCAAGGCAAGGGTTAAACATTTTAATACTAAATACTACATATACTAAATACTATAAACCAGTGCCGGCTGCTCGTCTTTTAGACAGGGGAAGCTCACTGTCGGCTTACATAAAAAAAAAAAAAAAACGAATTAAGAAAATGCTCAGTAACCTTATCGTACCAAGTAGGCTTCTTTTTCAGGGACTGGACCAGTGTCCTCTCAATATCCAGAAGACCTAGGCTGCTTAGATTGCCTTGGCTCATTGTGTTGTGGGTGTCAGACTTCAGCCTTTTTAAACTACAGATGCTCCTTTCACTGCGACTTAGCCGATAGTTTGATTGATTTAACTATCTACAAAACGATATTAAACTCGAACAAGAAATGATTAAATTATGGAACTGAAACAAGAAAACGCTGAAACTATGTTAAATTGAAACAAGGAAGTCCAATGAGTGTGTTTTATTTACAGTGCAAAAAATGAACGAGTAATTTCGTAGTGGTTTCTCTCTTGATTTCCCAGCAGAATGTGTGATGGTATTAAACTGAACTGTCAGTGAAGGAGTAGATCTGAAAACAGCTGTCAATCAAACGGGATTCAGCCTTTCGACCGATCCTCCAATCAGCACGTGGGATTCTGGCATAGCCCGTTCGAGCTCCGCCCACAGCTCCATTCACCCGCAGAGACACCCGGTGTCCGGGGGCGGGACAACATCGTGGCATTTATCCAATTACCGTCCAGTTTTGACGCAATGAAAAAACCTGTTCCACTCAGTCCCATTGAAGCCCAGAGACGGACACAGTCTACGGACAAATGCACTGAGCAGAGATGGAGGAGAAAACACAGACACAGGAATGGAGGAGAAGTGAACAACATCGCGTCCGTTGGTTTGTGATAAAGCTGATTTGAACGAACTCATCTTTGAGATGAACGTGTTCTAACACATTTGTAGTCAATAAAATGTCAACACAACCGAACATATTTAACCATTTAATTTTCATCATTTTAGGGGAAGCCGGGCTTCCACTGCAGTCTATGAGAAATCGCCACTGCTATAAACATCTGGAAAACCGTCGATTTCTCTCAAAGAAATACTTATCTGACCAATACTAACCTTCCCACTTAGCTGCTTCTCCATGTTTGCAATGTTTGATTCGCGTACGTCGCGTATGTCGCGTAGTTCTTGACGTCTCACATGCCGCTCAGTGCACGCACGTTGATTTGCGTCACCGCTGATTCGCTTTTTGGACTGACCAATGAGGAGAGGGTCTCAGCTCACGGTCACAGACAGCAGGAGCAGGGTTTCTGTGCAGTGCAATGGCTCCGGGCAGCGGACAGTTTCATTTATAAGCAAAAGATAACCAGATATTTTCGTTATGCCCGAGCTACCCAGGGCCCTTCAGAGGTCGCGGGCCCCTGGGCAATTGCCCAGTTGCCCATATGGTTAACCCGGGCTTGCCTGATTGAAAAAAACAGATGTCATTTTTGGATTTAGCGGCGCAAAATGGTCCTAATTCAGTTGAAAAAACCTAGACAACTTGCAAAAAATATTTTTTTGTAACCCAGTGTAATGCTATCAATTTGCCATTTTTAAAATGTAATAAGCCAATAACATAATATTTGGCCAATAAAAGTCCTGAACTGATAACAAAATAACTTTTGGCCAATTATAGCCATGTTGGCTGGCTATTAGGTTATTTGCCTGGTAAAAAAAAAAAAAAAAAAAAAAAATCTCTGTTTTGAATGTCGGGTTGCCAGAAATTTGTGATATTAAAATGGGGTCACGAGCCAAAAAGGGTTGGGAACCACTGGTATATACGGTGGACACAACCATAAAGGCACATGTTTCACAGTAAATGAAAATAACATACATAACCTGTTTAGTCATGACTTAAAATAGGGTCACGACAAAAAAGGTTTCAAGCACAACAGTTGTTCTTTTTTTTTTTTTTTTTTTTTTTCTATTATTTGATTTTTTGTGTATTGTTTATCATTAGTATTCTTATTTTTCTATTGTTTGATTTTTTTATTTGTGTATTGCTTATTATTATTTTTATTTTTGTTTCATATGTTTTGTATTGTGTCTGTGTCTGAAATAAACTAACCTAAACTAAACTAAAGGGTTAAGATACTTCTAATATTGGCTTCATTTTGGAGCTGAGGTCCTTGTGCTTTGTTCTGAACACACTGATCATTTTGCTTCATCTTTATTTATCCTGACTTTTGATAACATTAACAAGTATCACACCATATGCTACCTGCTTTAATCCAAATTACTGTAGAAGAACCCGACTCACCTGGATATATGAGCTCCACTGACCCTGTTTTAAACCCCCTCATTATAGAAGTCTCATTAGCGGATCCTAATGCTCTCTAGATTTCCTCCTCCTTCTCCTCCTTTACTACTCCCCCACCCTTTCCCTTCTCTTCTCTTCCCTTCCCTCGCCTTTCTTTCTACCCCTGTCGTCCATATGCTGGCTTGCACAACAGAACAGCCTAATCAATATGGCCGAGGCGATTAATGTGCTGGCGGTGGCGATGTACTTATAAAGAGCTTTCATGGCCCAGTGAAGGATGAAATCACCCTCCGAGTCCTGAGATCTTTAAAACCTGAGGTGCACTGCAAAGGCAAAGACAGACAGGGAGGGGAGGGAGGGAGGGGAAAAGGGGAGAAGGAGTGACTGACTGGATCCCTTCCAATAGGTGAAAATGTTGAAGTCAAGAGAAATGTGAATTCTTCAAGGAGGGCATTGGACCCTCTCCAATAAACCAAGTAAAAGAGGTTCAGGTCCACTTTTGACAGAGGGGAATGTGTTGCAGTAACTGAGTGAAAAAGACTGCAGCACGGACGGAAGGAGTCGGAGAGAGAACGACGTGGCTATTAGTGCTGTTGGTGCTACTGTAACTCCTCTATTTAACGCCTTACTGCTGCCGCTAAAGATCTCTGGGACCGAGGACAAGCTTTTACCATGTTACCAGTCACTACTGATTTTCTACTTCAGTGTGGTGGTGAGGCCTTATACTCAACACTGGTAAAAGTAGAGTTAGGTTTACAAATGAAGCGCCAGGCCAAATTGCATGTATTATATTTCATTTGGTTCCTCTCATTTATTTTACATGCAGTTAACCCATAAGGGTCTGAGCCTATTTTGGCTGTTTTTGAGTACTTTGTGCAGTAGTCTACACCTGGCTTTTCTGCCTCCGTCCATAATAATATCCATTATATAGACTAAATGTCATCTAAAATTAACATTTATTTGCAACATAGTATAGCAAACTATGACATGATCAAAAACAAATTAATGCAAAAAAAAAAAAAAAAGTCTCTGTTTTGAATGTCTGGGGTCGCCAGAAATTTGTCATGTTAAAATGGGGTCACGAGCCAAAAAAGGTTGGGAACCACTGAGCTATATAAAGAAACGTTTGCTATACCCATGTTTGGTATCTTCAGACTTCATCTATCTCATCTGCCTATTATTTTTTCACTTTAACCTACTATAGCAACACAAAAGGACAAAAACCACACAAACAATATCAAATCCGATTTGAAAAATGTATAAAATGTATTGTATGAATAGCGCAAAGATACTTAACAAACCTTTTCAAAGACTTTAAAAGTGAATATTGGTTCCAAATATTAGGTATAAAAAATGGAAATTATAATAAATTAAAAACATACTCAAATATTTGACATAAAAGTATATCTTTACATCGGCGTTTTCTGTGAACTTTCTGAAAACCTTACATTTTTTTTCTCTGATTATGGATAAAACCCTCTCCTTAAACTGTATAATTATATTAGTTTTATTCAAGCTAGGAGTTAGTACAGCTCCTTATATAGTTTGTGTGGTTGCTTTCTTCAGTCCGGCTAATAATCTGGTCTGTACAATGATACTAACCACCTAACCACATCATCCATGCAGCCCAGTATGACATGGATGACAATGAACAGCAAAGTGCAGCCACTGATAGGTCACATATTCTTAGCCTCATAGCTTAACTCCCTGATACGGCCGAATAATTGCAACACATCGGATTCAAGTATTTCTTTTGTAATACTTAAATACAAGAGATAGGAGAGCTTCAGGGTGCAAAGTTACTATCCAAGCTCCACCCACAGGAGTAAACGTCACATCCCAAAAAGTACAAAGACAAACAGATAGCAAATAGTTCGACTCCAGGAATAACCAGGGTTAAGCTCAAAAGGTAACATATTGGGCTGCTTTGCAGAAGATCAGGGTTCGAATCCCAGCTATAGTAGCATTTATTTCAAACAGCAGGGCACCAGAAGTGAAATCTGCCATTGCTTATGCATCTATACCAGTAGCAGCTGCTCGTCTTTCAGACAGGGGACACTCATTGTCAGCTTACATCAAAAAATTGTCAAGTTATTTAAACATAAATTTGGCCCTCCGTTCCTTTTTAAGAAAATGGTCAGTGACCTTATCGTACCAAGTAGGCGTCTTGTCAGGTGTTGATCTGCCCTGCTGTTTAATTCAAAGTTTCTCCTCATAAGGAAGACTATCAAATGGCTTTGCCAAAATCAGGTCAACAACATTAGCAGTCTGCCATCGTGTGCACCTTGCTAGATAGCTAGTTCACTCCGACCTAGCCAACAGTATGACTGACGTAACTATCTACAAAACAATATTAAACTCGAACAAGAAATTATTAAATTATGTAACTGAAACAAGAAAATGTTGAAATTATGTTAAATTGAAACAAGGAAGTACAATGAGTGTGTTTTATTTACAGTGCAAGAAATGAACAAGTAATTTCGTAGTGGTTTCTTTCTCGATTTCACAGCAGAATGTGCGACGGTATTAAACTGAACTGTGTCAGTGAAGGAGTAGATCTCAAACTAGCTGTCAATCAAACGGGATTCAGCCTTTCGACTGATCCTCCAATCAGCACGTGGAATCCCTGGCGTCCAGTCCGGCCGAGCTCCGCCCACAGCTCCATTCACCCCCAGAGACGCCGGGCGTCCGGGGGTGGGACAACATCGTGGCATTTATCCAATTACCGTCCAGTTTTGAGGCAATGAAAAAAACTGTTCCACTCAGTCCCATTGAAGCCCATAGACGTCGGGCGTCTACAGGCAAATGCACTGAGCAGAGACAGTGTGAGAAAACAGCGCAACGGGAATGGATGAGAAGTGAACAACATTGCGTCCGTTGATTTGTGATAAAGCTGATTCTGAACGAACTCGTCTTTGAGATGAACGTGTTCTAACACATTTGTAGTTAATGAAATGTCAACACAACCGTACATATTTGACCATTTAATTTTCGAGGAAGCCAGGCTTCCCTTGCAGTCTATGAGAAATCTCCTCTGATCTATACATATTTAGATTAGATAGACCTTTATTGATTCTTTGGCCAAACCCCTCAGGAAAAACAGGTTCCACCGAGATTTGAACTCAGATCGCTGGATTCCGAGTCCAGAGTGCTAACCATTACACCACGAAACCAGTGCAACTTGGGTGCGTATAAGACTAATCATATCATGAAAATGCATCTTTATTGTGTAAACTTAGTGGTGTAACTTAAAAGCTGTGAAAATATTACCTTACTCAGTATTGCCAGTCCTGGTATTTTATTTCTAACCCATATTTAGCTGTAAGTGTGAGAACAGCTACAGGGACTTCAGGCTGGTTGTTGCAGAGCAGGGTTATAAACTATGAATGTAGCTGTACATGTATGATACTGTATATATTTATCATGTGTTTACTAGGGGTGTGACAATATATCGATTAATAGATTCATCACGATGCGATACGTGACGATTCAATAACGATTCATAAATGTTCAAAAACGATTATTTTTCATTATTACTAAATGACAGAAACACAACAGCAGCGTGGCAGGAAAATAAAAGCGTTACCTCAAACAACAGACCAGGGGAACACAGTGAAACCAAGCGACAGAGTCACCCAACAGGTTTAAAAGCTAGCGTTTGGAAGCAGGGCTGTTGCTTTCTGATGCAGACGCCCGAGCACTGATACAAACTTCCGAACCGAAAGTGTTTTGCCCAGAAAGCAGTTCCCGAACTGTCCAATGAGACCAAAACAGAAATAGTAGAATCGCTGAGGAAAGCATGTAGGATAACTCCAACATGTGATGCATGCTGGGATTGTGGATAGAGAAATCTTTCATTTGTTGTGGGATTCATGCTGCTCAATGAGGATTTTGTTTGGATAGCATTTATTATGACTGAATAAGCTTGTGTTGGTTCAGGTTGAATTAGCTGTTTTCTACAGTTTTCAACAGAAGCACATGTATGGGGAGAGTTTGAGTGGGTTCCTGGGGAGCTTTTGAGGGGCCAGAAAAAATAAATTAGCAATTTTTTTTAAGTAGACTAGTATAGAAATCTGTGAAAACCACTTTTGATTGAAATAAGTCTTAGTTGTTTCTAAGGATATTTTGCTATTTGTTTTCCAAAAAAAAAAAAATGCGGACTTCATTCCACTCAAGTTTTTTTGTAATGTTAATAGGTATATATTTTTGAAAATTATTGGTTTTGTTACAGCAAGTGTTTTGCAGGTAAATGGAAATCTGTATTTGTGAATAAGAGCAGCTTTTTACCTCTGCCAAGGAAGTTATGTTTTTACAAGCATTGGTTTGTCTTTCTGTCTGTCTGTTTGTGTGCAAGATAAGTGAAAAAGTTATGGACGGATTTGGATGAAAATTTCAGGAAATGTTGATACTGGCACAAGGAACAAATGATTAAATTTTGATGGTGATTGGGGGGGGGGGGGCACTGATCTGCCTTGGCGGAGGTCTGCGCTCTCCGAGTGCTTCTAGTGTTGTATATGCATCGAAAATCGTTGTAATCGTAATAATCATTATTATCATGATAATCATAAAATTGTAGCACCCTGAATCATAATTGAATCAAATTGTCAATCAATCAACTAGAAGCACTCGGAGAGCGCAGACCTCCGCCAAGGCTGATCAGTGGCCCCCCCTGTGGGCCCCCCCCCCACACCAAGGAGGTTATGTTTTCGCCAGGGTTTGTTTGTTTGTTTGTCTGTCTGTCTGTTTGTCTGTCCGTTAGTGTGCAACATAACTCAAAAAGTTATGGACAGATTTTGATGAAATTTTCAGGGTTTGTTGGAAATGGGCCCCCCCGTGGGCCCCCCCACCCCCGATCACCACCAAAATTTAATCATTTCTTCCTTATCCCATTTCCAACAAACCCTGAAAATTTAATCAAAATCTGTCCATAACTTTTTGAGTTATGTTGCACACTAACAGACAGACAAACAAACAGACAGACAGACAAACAAACAAACAAACCCTGGCAAAAACATAACCTCCTTGGCGGAGGTAATCACATTTTATTTATATAGCGCCAAATCATAACAAAAGTTATCTCATGACACTTTACATATCGAGTTGGTCAAAACTAGACTCGTGAGGTGCCTTAGATGGCATACCCCTGTTGATTTTAGTAACTTAATGTCCAAAGCAGGTCTCAGCCTCATTGAAAGTTATTTACAAGAACCATACAGTGGGCAGTGGAATCTCAGCTGTTTATGTCCGAGGCACAAAGAAAAGGGATCAAAGGTTGAACCTAGACTTTTTTTTTTTTTCAATCAACAACATTACCGAAGTCTTTGACAAACATATGAATCGTGGGTGTAGGCGCTTGTTAAGGTATGGGACCTTCAAGAATGTCACTTAATGCATTTATAAGATGTTTGCACAAAAAAAGGTCAAAGTTCTAGGTTTATTCAGAGTAAACTCCAGTTAAAAACAAGCAAATGAGGCCAGAATCACTACCAGTGACTGGTTACAAACACATCCATGCAGTTTGTTACTGTCAAAGCTCAACCTTGTAAATCAAAGTTCTAGGTTTATTCAGAGTAAAAGAAACACATGTGGTGCCAGGCAGAATAAACCCCACTCCTCGCATGTATTGTAGCTTATTTTGGCATCGATCCAGCTGATGTCATCATGTCAATGCGTGTGCTGATGTCAGCATAGACATAGACAGCATGGACAAATTTCACCCATTACAAGTAAATGGGGGAAGAAAAAAAAAAGATTTTAAAAATTCATAAAAAATTTTAGCTTTGACCTACTTTTCCCAAAATGTAGTCAGATCTATTCTGGGTTACCGGCAATCTATAAACCCAATTTGGTATGTATTCAACCAGTAGTTTTGCTGCTAAAGTGTTAACAAACAAACAAACTGAATCAAAAACCATACCCCTTGCCTCCTCTTTGGGGGGGGGGGGGGGGGCGGGGGTAAAAATGGTCTTCAACATTTTTCAGTATCTGGCTTAAAAAGGACAGACATATGTAGTGTTTTCAGCGTAAGTGTTGTAACCAGGTCGAAACACCGAGCTAAACCATCAGTGAAGAGCCTGGATGTGTTTTGCTGCTTTAATTCTCTCTACATACGATGGTGAAAACTGTGACACACAACACAAGCACTTTCAATACAATGCGCCAGTTGACATAGAAAACAAAGTTCAAACAATTTATACAAACAACATATTTTCGACTAAGTATAACTGATATCGTATCTTTAAACATATTTAGAGTTATATTAATGAACTTACAGCATTCCCTGCCTTATGATTCACCCTGGATGGCGACGGATTGCGGTACCATGCTGAGCATCGGCGGTGATGAACTCTGTTTACATTCCGATACCGCAAACCGTAAGTAAGGCGTCCGAAACCGGAAGTGCAATTTAGCGATAATATTTTTTAACAAAAACTTAATAAACCATGAATTGTTTATCTATACAACTTACATTGACTTTTAACATTGTAGAAAACATTTCAGTATTATTATTTACACTCATGAACTTGTTTATTAGACATATTGCCTTAAAGGCAACACAACATGTAAACAGAGGATCCCATAGTGAGGCTAGAGGCAAACCCATTCAGAGAGGATATATAGTATAGTCACACTATACTGTATAAGTACAAGCTCTGCTCATGACACATACATTATAGCTAATTACACATTTATTATGACATGCATCACTGAAACTGCTTTTCATTTCCATTTAAGGATGGGAATCGAGAGCCGGTTCTTTTTGAGAACCAGATCCCACTAGCTCGATTCCTTGGAATCGTTTGCCTGCCTGTTAAAAGATTCTGCTTATCGATTCCGCCTTCGTTGTGCATACGCAATGATGTCATGCGTACGCTGCATTGTTTTGGTCAGAACGTAGCCAACATGGTGCTGAGGCAGAAACGGTCTAAAAAGACAACACCAGGTCCACTTGTAACACTTGCAAAGCTTCTATGTCTTCAAAAGGGTGGAATCCCTCCAATATCCTCAAACGTTTGTCCACAGCATGTGACTCATTTACAGGAATGTCACGTATTTGGTACGCTACTTAGAGACGCTTGTGAATGTAGCGGCAGAGTGAACGCCGGGCCCAGTTCCGGTTCGGGCAACAAATGTTGTACCCAAATACAAGTTTCCGAAGGTAGGGGAAAGGAAATGAGGTGCACAACAATGGGAGACAGGCCAAGCCGAGTCGAACTGGTTAGACGTAGTGGACATGTGGCAGTAGAGGAATTAGTAAAGCGTCTTTAGTTTCACTTTCACTGCATGCCCCCCTCCCCCCCGAACCGGGCCCAGTGTCATCTGTTCTTATTATTTGTACAGTGAAAGTGAAACTAAAAACGCTTTACTAATTCTCAGGAGGATATCTGCAAATCAACACCATATTTACGTTCGCCGCTATGTTTATGGCATGATTACTCATGTCATCTCGCGATAATAAATAAACAAATCATCACATTTGTGATTTAATGGAAAAACGGACAGTACACACCTCTGTTTTTTCGACATTTAGTAAATATCTGTAAAATTTAGCGCAGATGTCCAATGGAAAAGCGACTAGTGAAGAGGCCGATGCGTACAGCTCCTACTCAACCTGAATCCATCGCAGATCCCTCCAGCTCCACCCTCTGACCACACATGTAGCCCTAGCCTTTCTTTCACCCTCATTCCCACACATAGTCATTTCCTGCCATAGCTATGCGCTGTGATGAAATGCGGTGATCAGCCCGAGCCGTTATGGCCACCCTCCACGTCGGATGGATGACTGAGGGAAGGAGGGAGAGAAATGGAGAAGTCGAGATGTATGGGTAAGATTAGAGAGAGGGTGAATGTGCGAGATGGATAGGTGTTGTGAGCGACGGAAACAATGAATGCCTGCACACAAATGTACAAACATATTATTTACCAGCTCGGATAAACAGCATGCAGTCTAGCACTCACACACGGGATCCAATAACTCAAATGGACGTTATGGGTTTAAACACCTGGATAGATGATTGTGTACACTTTAAAAAAAAAAAAAACGCATAAAAAAACACTATTATTCCGGCAGCAGAGGTGCCAAAAAAATACTGTTAAATAACGGAAAATAACCATCTCATAAAAATACGGTAATTTTCCAGAATTAAAATACAGTTTTTTGCCCTAACTTTACATGAGATTTTGCTTTTTTTTTTGGGGGGGGGGACTTTTTAATGTTTAATAAAGAATATATTTATGTATTAAAACTATCAAATTACCTATATATATAATTTTAAATGAGACTAAGTTGTACAATCCATTGATAAAAACTGTAATTGGACAGTTTATCAGTGCTTATACATGTTACACGTTCACAAAAATACATTTATTCCACATTTTTGTTGTGAAACCTCCTGTAATTACACAAGATATTTGTCAATTAACAAACAAGTCTTGTTAAACTTACCGAACAAATATTTTTTACGGTTAATTGTCAGTGATTTTATCTTGTTTTAAAATTTTATTATTATTATTATTATTATTATTATTATTATTATTATTATTATTATTTGTTTTTTTTTTTTTTTTTTTTTTTTATAGTAATAAACTTTAAATTAACAGTTTAATTTCATAAATAGAAAAGAAATACTTGTGAAATTATGATACATTTGCAAATGTATTTTAACTGTATTTTTCTGAAAACAAGAAAAAATTTCTAAAAAAAATTGAAATTTTTTAGTTATTCACATTTACAATTTTTTTTCATGTTATTTTACATTTGACGTGTAAAATCACAGTCTATTTTTTGTCATTTCATTGATCTTTTCCTGTATCTTGAAAATACAGGAAAAATCTGTTAAATAAACAGTGACAATTCTGTTAAATTACTGATTTTTTTTTACAGTGTAGGTGTGTGTGAGTTCATGCTTAAAATGAATAACCTAATTTCTTCCCATTCCATCCATATTTTTGCTCCTTACTCCCTTTTCTTTTTTATCTTCCTAATACCCTCCCCTCCTCCTAATGGTAGAGGATAGGGACTGGAGGGGGGAGGGGGCAGTGATGCTGTCAATTAGTGGGGGAGGAAAAAAAAAAAAAATCACCAGTTGATGCTGACTTCCAGAAAGCAGTGCTACAGACAGTACAATCAGCTCAGTGGAGGTGCAGAGGGCAAACACTTTGACCTCATGTCATCGTTTTCGAGGGAAACAGGCAGGCGGGTTTAAATAGGGATTGACCCCACATTAGCTTCTTTGACCCCAATGATCTCAACTCCCCAGTAGGTCCATTTTTACAAGCGCATTTCAGTGCAAAGCTCTGTTTCCTAAGCCCTTTAATTCTGGTCAATATCATTCGGTTTCAAATGATTTAAGATTTGTAGAACATGTTTTAGTCAGAGCAAAGCAAGAGTGGGTGGTTTAAAGATCATACTGAGTATTTTAGTGGATGAAAACTCCAAGCTACATTGGAAACACACTTTTTTTTTTTTCCCCTTCTGGCCTTATCATTTCCAGTTGATAAAACCTGTGGCTGGTCAATAACAACAATCTAATACAAGGTGATGATGGTTTGACACAAAAATTGACACCAGCTCTGTAGTAAACGGCCAACATGGCTAATGCTGATGTGGAACAGCTTTGAATCCACCATCATTTCAGTGTCAAATCAACTCCGGGTCAGTAAAATATAGGATTTGAAACATCTTACAAGAATTTCAACCAGAACCATATTTTGGATAGCACTGGCTTTATCTATGGAGGACTGAACCTGCCAAATTAAAAAATATATACAGAAATATAAAAATGGCTTGAAAAGTTCATTTCCGTACCATTTATTTATCTATTTTGTCCTTATTTATATTTTTCCTTATTTCATTTTTATCCCTGCATTTATTTCTGCGTTGCTTTCTATTTATATTTTCTTTATCTCTTTCTTGTTTATTTCTATATTTTATTTTCATCTGACATCTTATTGATTTATTGTCATTTATTTATTCATAGTCATATTTACCTCTTCAGTATTCCCCTTTTGCATTTTCTTCCTCTATTTATTTCTGCATTACATTCTTCTTACATTTTCTTCCTCTATTTATTTCTGCGTTGCCTATTTATTTCTCCATTGCTTTTGTTTTACATTTTTTCCTCTATTTATTTCTGCATTACATTCTTCTTACATTTTCTTCCTCTGTTTATTTCTGCATCGCCTATTTATTTCTCCATTGCTTTCTTTTTACATTTCTTCCACTATTTATTTCTAAATGCAGGGATAAAAATTAAATAAGGAAAAATATAAATAAGGACAAAATAGATAAATAAATGGTACGGAAATGAACTTTTCAAGCCATTTTTATATTTCTGCATATATTTTTTAATTTGGCAGGTTCAGTCCTCCACATGTATCAGGTAGGTATGTAATGCAATATCATGCCGTGTTTTTTAAATGGTAATAAAAACAGTAGGAATGCTCAATTATGCATAGATTCACATTTGGGCTTTGTTTAATTCGTGAAATATTTGTGAAACCGCTTACTTTTACATACTTTTTTGGATTTGCTCCGAGGATATCACATCTTTCTACAATAACAATGCAATATTTAGCCAATATTTATCAACGTATAAATGCACTAGTTTATATAGACTTGAGTTCACTGATATACATACTGTTTTCATAAGCAATATGTACTGTTATTGTTAAGATTCAAAAGGAGTTTATTTGTCGTTCCATCACAAAGAAGAGAACGAAACTGGTTTCTGAGGACACGTATTTGCCATATCAATAAAATAAATAACTAATAAATAAATGAATACATTAAAATCGACTAAAACTAAGGCTAATTTAAAATAAGTAAAATACACGTCTAAAATTAAACTTTAAAATACCCACATAAAAATAATAGCACATATTGGTCATAGATACATACTGTTAATACTAAAAAATATTGTGTCTAATCATATTTTCTGTATTTTTTTGTATTCTACTTATCTTTATTATTATCTTACTTTTAAAAAAAATTATATATTCTTTTTTCTTATCTTATTTTTTAGTTTTTAACCTCTCGGCCGAGGGTTATTGTAATTGTTTGGTCATCCATCTGTCTGTCTGTTCATTCAACGACATAATCACATTATCTGAAGAATGCATTGACATATCTGCACCAAATTTATACTCTGGATGCATCTTGTCATGGAGCAAAAGAATATTGAAAAGAGGTGACCTTGACCTGCTTTTTCAAGGTCAAATGGCCTTGTGCAGTTAAAATATCTGACTATTTTTAAACATAAATATGTTTTACACAAACCCAAACTAATCTTAATTATAGGGCAGGAACTTTCAACAGAATCTTACACTATATTTGGCCAAGGGGGATTAAAAGTGTGCAGCACGTTATGTTTGTAATTTTATATTTGTTTTATTATTTTCTGAAGTACTGGTGTTTTATGAATGTTGTTACACCGACTGGAGTAGTACTCCTAATTTGATTGTACACACAATGACAATACAGGCAATTCTATTCTATTCTATTCTATTCTATTCTATTCTATTCTATTCTATTCTATTCTATTCATCTGGTGATGCTCGAATATTTTTTTTGCTAATGTATATGTGGTAACAATGGTGGGAATCTTTTAAAATCAAGTCCCTAAGTCCTTGACTTAGGGTAGATGTACTGTATGTGTGGTTTTGCTTTAGATTATCATTATTTAAAAATGTCACAGTCGTACAGTGTAAATTAGCATTTACTTGCCAGACAGCACAAAGGTGTTCTTTTGTGTTTTCCCTGGTTCTCTGACTTAAAATGAAGTCACATAAATCACATAAATCAGAATTGAACTGAATTGCACTGAATACAATAGCCTTTATTGTCATTGTACTACTCCAGTCAGTGCAGCAATATTAACAAAACACCAGTACTTTAGAAAATAAGAATAGAACGAATATAAAATTACAAAAACTAAAAATATGATAATAACATAGAATATAATATTTACAATTTTACAAAGCAATATAGGAGTAGAGCTAAGTAGACTAAAAATACAAAAAGGACAAAACGTGAATAGATGTAAATAAACAGTATTAATAGAATGTATTAATGAAAACATTATGTATTTATGTCTATGAACAGTATTAACAGTGTGTATTACCCATGAATAACAGTATGTATATCTATGTAACAGTATGTATACCAATGAACCAAGTCTATATAAAAATAGTGCAATTATATTTGGATACATATTGAATAAATATTGCATTGTTATTCCAGAACAGAAGATTATTGCACAACTTATTGCGCATAATCTTACATTTATAGTATTATTGCACATTATAGGAGGTGATTTGAGGATACGTACATACATACATTGGCTGAGTCAGTTGTGTTGAAATCCAAATGCTTAACCAAAGTATTAAAATTATATTGTAACTCTACATAATTCATACACTATTACAGTTTAGAACTGTGTTAGAGCTCACAGGTGTCTCAGTCCAACATGGGATCTTAAATTTATCACACAGCAGGATGTACTTTTCCTCAGCTTTAGCTGCAATGTTGTAAAGCATAGAACTATAGGAAGTTTTTCAGACAACGTGACATTTCAACAATAACGTGATTCCTTATTTATTTAAGATCTTACTTTTTCAGTTAATTGAAAAGGTGACCATTATAAGCCTTCTCATTATCTTATAATTATTCTTATGGTTTGCTTTAGAAAACAAATAGTTTGCATATGTATGACTTTAAGGGAATGTCCAATAGTGTCTGTGTTTAACATGTGGCCAAAACACAACCCAAGAAAAAGCTACAGTTTAATCATGGATCAAATATAACCTGGACTCTACACTAGGTCCTCATTAAATACCTTCATTCTTTCAGTACTTCGTGTCTTAAGAAAGCAAAAGCCTTGTTTTGGTTTTCAAAGCATTTTATAATTCTTTAACCCCCTAAGACCCAGCTATGGATTTTCTGTCCCCATTTGTGGACAAGAGTTTCACAACTTTATACAAAAAAAAGAAGAAAAGTAAACTGTCCACCATAAAGGACATTCCATAAAAATTTTAAAAACTGCATCTGAAAAAACTGTTGCATCATGATGTTTCCAATATAGGCCCTTATTTATTATAAAACAAAAAAACCTTGTGCTTTGCTGACATTTCCTGGGTCTCAGGAGGTTAAGGAAACAAGTGTTTGATGGGAATTAGCTATAAGAGTGAAAACAGACGGTGGCTTTTCTGCAAAGGCACATTTGTATTTGAACAAACTTTATAGCCCTGTTATGTGTTTTTCCCAGCTGGGACTTCATAGTGGAGTTGTGAGTGACTTTGTGAGGCTTTGCACCTTCCTGAATTGCCTCAGCAGCACTGATGTGAGACCTATAACATTAAAGGCACCCAGAGGACTACAGTGTGACTTTAGAAATAGCAAAAGGACATTCCATCATTCTCATAGCAGTGTGTGAGGTGACAGATAAACGTCCTGTATCATTCTGTATGAGAAACAAAACAGTTGTCAGTCATTCTTTCATTCTGAATCTGGAGGGTAAGAAGGTACAAATCTAAACTGGAAAAAAAAAGATATTTTAACTTCAACTTTTTTTTTTGTTACCCCATTGCTACAAAACATAACAAAATGAAAATGAAATGTTTTTTTTTTTAAAATATCAGTGTCATAGTTTTTAGGGAGTTGTTCTATAACCCTTAAATCTAACCAACACAACCAGTATAACACATGTTTTTTCTACTGGCAGTATCACATATTATCCAATTTGTTATGACTGTATGTATATAACTCCTGGGGCACAACTAGCAATTGTGGGGCCCATGAAAGGTTGACGTTGTGGGCCCTTCAAAAAAATAAAAGTATCTGTAAATTTGTTGTGTGTGTGTAATGAATACAGTTGGGACCCAGATGCAGACCACACACAGGTGTAAAAGTTCGAGTAGTTTTTATTAAAACTACAAACAAGCAGCAGGTGTAAAACAGTCTGATAAACCGCCTCAGACAGAGTCTCTGGGGAGCCGAGCGGCAACCGCTTACCAAGGGGGGGTCCTCCTGGAACTGAGCTCGACCTCCACGGTCGAAGGCAGCCAACAAGGGATAGGCAAAGGGAACATCGGGGACAGGCGGAGGGTCCGGTACCAGAGAGGCCAGAGGAATCCAGAGAGACAGAGGCAGAAGATGTGGTCAGACACAGAAGGCAGGTCGGTGTACCAGGAGGCGGACTGAGAGACGAGGTCATGGGCGAAGGCAGGTAGGTTTACCGGGGATCAGACGAACAGACGGAATCAGGCAGACTGGTCAGGCAACGGGTAAGCAGAGCAGGTCAGGGACGAACAGGTTCAGGAACGGAGAATCAGTCAGGTACAACGCTGGAATGTTTCACATGAGGTAGAAGACAATCTGGCAGAGGAACAAACAGCAGAGCAGTGAATAAATACACCACACCTGATGAAACGCAGCTGCGCTCAACAGGTGAGGGGAATGAAACTGATGAGGAGGTGTGTCAGGATTAAAGGGCCAGAGAGAGAAAAAGAGCAGAGAAAACAGAGATATGACCGTGTGTGTATGTGTGTGTGGGGGTGCATATATATACATGGGGGTGTGTTCCATAAGTGCCGTAAATAGCATGAAACCGAAAGTGAAACTTAACTTTAGACGTCTGACTCCCGGTCTCTGTGCCTCTTTTTTACTCCGGAGCTTGCACGAAATTTTCACAACTTCTAACCTATATCCACTGGGCCCCCTGGGAATGCTGGGCCCCATGAATTTGTCATGTTTGCCCCCCACTTTACGGTGCCCCAGTATAACTCCATATGTTAATACTTCACCATGGGCAAGGGTCACCAACCCTGGTCCTGAAGATCTACTATCCTGCATGTTTTATGCCGCGTTTCCACTACGTGGAATCGACTCAACTCAGGTACCAGGTCCTATTCCTGGAGACAGTTTCCATTACAGGATACTACCAACTTTACAGTACCTGGACGTCATAATGATGCAGTGCGTTACTTCTGTGTCGTCTGCTCAGAGAATTGCTGATAATGTCACTTGTTGCGTGTTGTCTCATCAAACTCATGCTGAATTTTTACGTCAGCCACCAAAGACTAAATCTCCTGGACCGACCATGGTGTAGTTTTATGGCTGTCATCATGTGGATTAACCTACCGCTATATTTACTGTAAACTTCCGCATCTGCTTTTTGTAAAACGGTGGGTCACAGAGACAACTGTATGACCAATCAGTGGTCTGCAGTGTTTACACGTCACAGTTTGGTATCTGGTCCCCAGTCTTGGCACCTTGGCAGAGGTGATACCAAAAAACTAGTACCAGGCACCAGATTCCAGGTCCTTTATCATACGGAAATGCAAAAAAGTCGAGTTCAGTCGAGCCGTGCCGAGACGGTGCCACATAGTGGAAATGCGGCATTAGATGTATCCCTGTTCCAACACACCTGATTCAAATGATAAGCCTATCATCAAGCTCTGCAGAAGCCTGATAGTGACCATCAGGTGTGCTGGAAGAGGGAAACATCTAAAACATGCAGGATAGTAGATCTCGAGGACCAGTGTTGGTGACCCCTGATCTAAGGCTACGTTCAGACTACAGGTAATTGTGGCCCAGATCTGATGTTTTTGCCCATATGCAACACGTATCTGTTCTGTTAAAGACAGCTTGAACGGCACAAATCTGATTTTTTCAAATCTGACCCCGGCCATTTTGGTTACATTCAGACAGCAGGTCTTAATGCACAATTTGGATTTTTAGGAGAAATCCGATTTTTTTGTGTGCTTGTTTATATTACACATTATATGCGACTTCTATCAGTTTTGTGTATGAACTAAATGTGACCCTGAAGTGACCCACATGTACAAAAGAGGTTGTGACGTGTGTGTTTACAGAAGTATGGAGGGACACAGAATTGTGACATTTGTCACATTTCAGTGATGTAAAGGTCGGATAAATGCGACCTGGTCATTCAGACTGAAGTCACATTGCAAAATATCAGATACATATCAGATTTAGAACCACATATGAAAGTGGGCTGGGTTGGATTGGAAAAAATCAGATTTGTGCTGTTCAAACTGTCTTTAACAGATCAGACACAGGTCACATATGGGCAAAAAAATCAGATTTGGGTCACATTTAGCTGCAGTCTGAATGTAGCCTTTCATATGTGGTCCTGAATCTGTTATGTATCTGACATTTTGTAATGCGGCTTCAGTCTGAATGGCCAGGTGGCATTTATCTGACTTTTACGTCATAGAAATGCATCAAACATCTGCATGCATCTGCGTCTCAGGAGGAGGAGTGAGAATCAGTGCCCCACACACGCCAAAACGAGAAGCCTCCATATTTAGTTCCCTAAACACAGTGTTTGCCTGCGTGGTCACATATTACGTCAGGACCTCTTTTGCGCATGTGGGCCACTTCAGGATCACACTCAGTTCATACTCAAAACTGATTGAAGTCGCTTTTAATGTGTAAAATTAACGAGCACACACAAAAAAATTGGATTTCACAAAAAAATCTTTATTGTGTATTAAGATCTGCTGTCTGAATGTAGCCTTAATGTTATATAACTACTACACCTACAGTATGTTGAATGTGTTAGGATTAGAAAATGCTTTATGATATGATAGTTACTAAGTCAAAGGTCAAGGTGTTATACACACATCAGAGACTATAAGTGAGAATCATAAAACATTTTATAATCCCAACACATTCAACATAGATGTAGTAGTTCTATAACACTAAAATCAATTCCATTACATGAACGATTCAGCTAATCTAGAGCAAGAGAAATGGTGCATTTACACGGAATAGGAATAATCAGTGTTAAGTACAATATGTCAGCAATAGCCAATCTAAGCCCCTGTTTCACTGATTTTTCACATTAGAAACGACGCTTGGAAACAGAAACATTAGCATACGGTTATTATTGGTATTATGTAAGACTCAGAGCTCTAAGAGGCTTTTTCCACCAAATTTACCCTCGTTCTTGAACCAGTTCTACTCAGGGGTCTGGGAACCCTGGTGTCTTCTAGTGACCTGGTCCACATTTTCAGTAATTTTCACGTCAGTATTGTGATGAGTTCACAGTAGATGATAGAGACGACCCCACCCACTCCCTGTTTTTGAGCTGTGTTAATTCCTCTTCAGTTCTTTTTAGGTTATTATTTGGGCTTATGTTCAACAGACTCTTTCTCTTTGTACTTTCTGTTTTTTTTCGGGGGGAACTTTGTAAATGATCAGCAGTCAACAGAGACTGCTACACTTTTCCCCTTTGGTATTTTAGACTTCTCTGTGAGAAAGAGTAAATGTACACGTTTTTGGTTCTGGTTGTGAAGCAGCTCTCTGTATTTTGAACCATTTTATTTAATGTTGAATTACCCCAAACTGGAGCTGAAGGCATTCAGTGGCAACGGAGTAAAGCAATGTTAAAGAATAATTGCGAGTTTAAAGGAGAGTTTAGAGTCTTTCATGGTTCTTTCATGGTTCTATTATTTTTAAAATCATTTTCATCATCATTTTTGTCAACATTTTGATCAGTTAAAAAGTGTACTAAATCCATAATGATTTATTTCAACACACATACGTAGATACTACGGAAGTTGAGAACTGCTTTGGATTTACATATTATTTTATTTATTATACAGTGATCCCTTATTTTTCGCAGTTAATGGGGACCGGCGCCCCCCGCGAAAATCGAAAATCCGCGAACTGGAGCCAGAGCCCCCCGAGCCTATCCTAGAACACTCTCTCTCTCTCTTAACATTTTTATATAAAATAACACTTACATTAGACTCCAGCGGCTCCTTCCTTGACTGACGATGAGGCTCATGATGATGATGATGATGATGATGATGATGATGATGATGATGAAACACCTGTGCACTTCGATGAAGACGATGAAGATGACACAATGCACAGGTGTCAAGGGAGCCTTATAGCTCTTCTCGGGGCGCCTTGTCGTCAGATGTCACTTGAGGCGCTGGATCGTCTAGTAATGCAGCTTCTTCGGAGGGAGTTGGCGAAGCAGCTGCAGACGGGGAGGCTGGCGGGGGAGCTGAGGGTTCAGCTGATGGCTTCCGAGGTACAAGGAACATGGTGATGGGGAGCTGTTGCCGTGAATAAAATCAGCGAATAACTAAAACCGCGGAACTTAAAGCGCGAATTGTCAAGGGATCACTGTATACAGAATTCAGATGCGAGCAGATACCACATCCTCCACAACGCAGCCTTCAAGAGCCGCTGCTGACATGTGCTGTACAGAGCAGAACACATTCAACAACAACTTACCTATAAATTACAGTAACTATGAGAAAACGATATGTGTTACCTCGAGATAATGAATTAATAAATTTGTTATCACGAGATAACGACCATAAAATAATTTGTAAATCCACGGCTGTTCTCGGCTTCCGTAAGATACTTTACGTACTGTTGTAAAACTATTAACTATTTCTAATTTTTCTATTTCTTAAAGTAACATATATCATCTGATGCAACCATCTGACCAGAACTTATCTAAAACACATTTTCTATTCAAAAATATTTACGTCATGTGTGGAGTTTGTATGTTCTGCGTGGGTTCTCTCTGGGTACTCCAGCTTCCTCCCACCATCCAATGACATGCACTGATAGGTTAATCGGTTAATCTAAATTCCCATAGATGTGAATGTGACAGTGATTGTTTGTCTCTGTACGTCAGCCCTGTGATGAACTGGTGACATGTCCAGGGTGTACCCCGCCTTCACCCATAAGTAGCTGGGATAGGCTCCAGCGACCCCTGTGACCCTAGTGAGGATAAAGCAGGTTCAGAAAATGAATGAATGAATACATTCCTAAATAAATGAACTTAAAAACAATCTGAATAACTGAAACGGAATAACTGTTTACAGCTTATAGAACATAAATACCACATCCGGTAAAAAAAACAAACAAAACAAAACATGAACATCATTAACTTTAGCATTATCTGTTAAATTTACATGTGCACAATATTCTTTCTAGATACTCTCAGTTTCTGTCTTTAACCCTGTAAAGCCTGTACAATTAAATCATTGACGGAAAATTCCAGTTATTTGAAACTGGGGCTTTTATTGGTCCGTCTTAACAATCAAAACATTGTTTTGGTTTTTTTTTCAAATATCAATTTCCATGCATAAGATTCAACTTTGTATCATATTTGATACATTGGGTCTCAATGCTCAAATATTATTATTTTTGAACAAACAAACTAACAAATTGGTAATTCCTTTTTAAAACTGGCAAAGTTCTGCCTCCTTCCTCATTAATGACAGTCTTGTAGTGTCACTGGAAAGGCCTCTGGTGAATGAATTCCTCCCCCCTGGTGGATTATCTGTGTATTGCATGTATCTAATTGTATACATCAGGTTTTTCAAGAACAAAAATATGACACTGATCATGTAGAGGACTTTAAACTCATGTATCAAATATGTGTTTGGTGTTATAGGGTTGATGTACAAACCAGAAATAAACCATTCATTCATTCATTCATTCATTCATTCATTCATCGATCATGTTGCCCTGGAGCCAAAAAAAAAACAAGTTAAATGTAGTTTATTTTCTCAACTACCAATATTATACGTTTGGTGTTCTGGGGTTAAAATAGTCCTCTTAAAAACCTCCACATCCCATTGACCTACTAGCTGTAGAGGTTAAAATGTTTGCATCGGTACATAGATGCTGAAAACAAGCTTTAGAAAAATAACATAAAGATTTTTTTTTTGTGTGTCATATTATTTTGTAATGCTCTCGTGTGTCTAATCAATGTTTCTGTCTTTATGTGTGGCAGTACTTTTAAAATTCATGTTGAGTCTGGTAAACTGAATTTATTATGTATTATTCATAAAACAATAAACATCAGCTCAGACACATTACCATTTCTTAGACGCACTCCCGTTCCATGTTACAGCTGATTGTGAACAGTCAAATCACCTAATCATGGGTTTGCATATTTGTAATTTTAAGCGTTTCCAATCTGATTTGTTTGTTTGTTTACGAGGAAGGTGTTGGGCTTGAATGAGGCGTGAGAAGGTACAGAGAGATGGATCAATCATCCTGGCATGCTTAAGGCTTTGTTTATGTGCATAATGTCCAAAAACACCTTGAGGCTGAATGTGAATGCTTCTGGGAGTTTGTGTGTGTTTGCATGTGTTTGTTGACACCGTTACACAGTCGCCCTTTTCACCTTCTATCCATTGAACCATCCTTGTATCAATCAATGCCTTCATCTCTCTCATCTCCTCCACCTCCCTCCGTCTTTCTGCTTTACTGGAAAAATAAATAAATAAATTGGCAGTTTATGTTTAAAATATCAACCTACTGGGCATTCGAGTGATCTAAGGTAATCAGTGGAAATGCCAGGAGGACTGGGCAAAGGGCAGATTAACAAAGGTCAGGTCAATCAATATGTCTCGTATGTGTCATATATCATGTGTGGTTAAACAGTGAAAGATAAAGCTCACTAAGTTATTTTGAGGCAATTTAGTCCAACTGAGACTACACATTAGTTTATGTTTGGTTCTTCTCTTGGTGTGTATAGTAACACATACATATGGGTGCTTCTGTGAAACTGGGTTTATTTTGGTACCTGGCAGTTTTCCAGCTTTTTAGACCCAATAATAAAAGAGAAATTTAGACATATTTCACCTCAGGATGTACCTAATGATGACCTCAGATAAATGCAAAAAATTATACTCCTCTCTGAGCCATCCCAAAGTGAAAGAACTTTTAATAAAATATTGGAACCAAAAATAGGACCAAAGTTGGGACATGAAAAACTACCTAGGTTTCAGTGCATTTGATCTGGACCACATGGCTGTAAATAGTCTTATATACCGCTATAAATAAAGACACTATATGAAATTTGATGATACTAGTGTTTTTTTCTATCCCAGACAAGTGGGTTTCTCATGAATCTCAGTCTCAGTATGTAAACCCATCGTGTCCACTTGAGTTATATGCAGAATCTGCCCAATTAAATGCATATAAATCGCAAATGATTTTGCACCAGCAGTCATTTTTGTCAAACACACCTTGCATAATTAGTTCAATTCTCAAAATGTACCTGTGGAAAAAAAGGGATATATAATAATATAATAAGAGATAATTTTCATGTCCTTTTGACCGTGTTACATGCAGATTTTTGTATTAAATACAATGTAAAATTATATAAAAATCTGTTTTATCTAAAAAAATAGTTTCTCTTTTATCTCAGTAACTATTTATTTCTAAAATTCACCCATAGTGATTCCAAACTTGCTTCATAACATTAGTCTACATCCCCATGTCTTGTTTTTAGGTTCCAGTTTCATAGAAGCACCCATATAGATATGAGTGGTGGCTGGTGAAATTTTTTTTGGGTAGGTATAGTATCTAGGTCAGTTTTCAACTGCATTATAATCATATATCACCACTAGGATACACCAAAGTACATGCACCACTATTCAAAAATATCAATGAAAAAAATTAAAATAAAAATACAAAGTATGTGTTTTCAGGCATGGATTTTTTATATCTAAATTTCTCTTGTCTATCCTTCAAACATGCACATTTTTCTGTGACTCTATTGTTAAAGTCAGGCATGTCCCTGACAAATGTCTTTTCCACTGATAGTATGGACAATGTATTTAAACCAGGGGTGAGGGTAGTACAGAAAACAAATAAAAAACTAGAAGCACTCGGAGAGCGCGGACCTCCGCCAAGGCTGATCAGTGCCCCCCCCCGTGGGCCCCCCCACCCCCGATCACCACCAAAATGTAATCATTTCTTCCTTATCCCATTTCCAACAAACCCTGAAAATTTCATCCAAATCTGTCCATAACTTTTTGAGTTATGTTGCACACTAACGGACAGACAAACAAACAAACAGACAGACAAACAAACAAACAAACCCTGGCAAAAACATAACCTCCTTGGCGGAGGTAATAATAATAATAAAAAAAACAAAAAAAAACGACAAAAAAACCCCCAGAAAATCAACATAAGGGCTTAAACATATTACTAGGGCGTGATTTGTCCAAAAAAAGAAAAAGGGGGGGGGGGGGGGGGGGGGGGGGGGGGGGGGGGCGGGTTAATCCTGAGGGAAAAAAAAAAAAAAAAAAAATCAACAGGCCTAATTCTGTTGATTGAGAGAGAGAAAGAGAGAGAGATGTTGTGGTACTTATGGACAGGGTACTATATATATATATACATACATATATATATATATACATACATACATATATATATATATATATATATATATATATATATATATATATATATATATATATATATATATATATACATACATACATACATACATACATATATATATATATATATATATATATATATATATATATGTATGTGTATATATATATATATATATATATATATATATATATATATATATATATATGTATATATGTATATATATGTGTACATATATATACATATATATATATATATACACACACACATATATGTATATGTATATGTATATATATATATATATATATATATATATATATATATATATATATATATATATATATATATATATAATATACTACAAACAAAAACTTAAGGATATTTTAAATTTTTGGGCTTTTGTTTTTAGGTTTTTTTTTGTTTGTTTTTTCAGTTGGAATTGTTACACAGCACTTCTTATTTTTTTGTGTGTGAATTGAATTGAAACACATTTTTTTAATGACCAGACATAGTTTTATTTGCAAATGGCAAAAATGACCAAAAAATAAATAAATAAATAAATATAAACTTTTTGTTTGTAGTGTATATACAGTACATATACAGGGGTTGGACAAAATAATGGAAACACCTTCACCTCAAGATGATAATGCCCCAATCCATACAGCTAGAATTGTTAAAGAATGGCATGAGGAACATTCTAATGAAGTTGAGCATCTCGTATGGCCGGCACAGTCCCCAGACCTCAACATTATTGAGCATTTATGGTCAGTTTTAGAGATTCAAGTAACACGTCGATTTCCACCGCCATCGTCTCTAAAAGAGTTGGAGGGTATTCTAACTGAAGAATGGCTTAAAATTCCTTTAGAAACAATTCACAAGTTGTATGAATCAATACTTCGGAGAATTGAGGCTGTAATTGCAGCAAAAGGCGGACCTACACCATATTAAATTATATTTTGTTGATTTTTTAAGGTGTTTCCATTATTTTGTCCAACCCCTGTATACACATCCACATATACCACATACATTTATATACATACATATACACTTACACATACACACACATATATACATATACACAAATATACATTCCCATGCATAATTTGATGAGTTAATTCCAGGTTTGCAGTCTTTGTTTTCTGGCTTGGCTGTGTAAATCCTTTTTTCTTTTTCTTTTTCTTTTTTTCTTTCCATAACATTCACTGTATGGAAGTAAATGTACCATGACATCTATAATGCAGTTTTCATCCCATCACAAG